>NW_004524969.1:22471-47932 GCF_000260255.1 Octodon degus | reverse complement strand
TGAGTGCCCGCCGCGGCTCGCGCCACGCCTCCTCCGCTCCGCAGCTCCCGCCGGGGCCAGCAGGGCCGCGCAGTCCGGGCCCGGGGGCACCGCCGCCGTCGGGGATCGGCCGGACTGCAACACACAGGGAAGTAGCGTGAGCTCCGCCTGCGCTCGAACCCAGTAGCTCTGTCTGCCCAGCGCCGGCGCAGAGCCGTGCAAAGGGGAGAGGCGGGGCTTCGGGCTGGAGAGGCGGGGCCGGCGCTTCCGGCCTGGAGGCTCGGTCGGTCGGACCTGTCCCTGTTTCGGATACCTTCGGGCGCAGTCGGGAGCCCGAGCCCACGGGGTGTGGGCGGGGCCGCAAGCCCGGCTGCCTTCGGCATAGTCCAGGACTCAAGGTTGTGGGCATGGCGGAGCTTCGGTTTGCTTCGAAAAGAACTGGGTGTAAGTGACCTAGGTATAAGGATAGGCAGAGCCAACTGCGCTAGACTTCAGGAGGAAGGCGGGGCCGCCAGGAGGGGCGGGCCCTGGGAGGACTCGGGGCACAGGGGCGGCCGGGTGCTGAGCCTCCCTCAAGTGCCCAGCTTGCAGCGGGAGGCTCGCGGCTGGGGCGGCGGCACGTTTCTCGCTCGTGTCCGTCGGCGGAGGAGCGAGACGCAGGGGCTCGCATGGTGCAGGGCGGACCTCCGCCTGCAGTGCGAGTTAGTGGTAGAGATGCAGGCTGGCTCTGTCCGACGGCAGTGGCCGGGCCTGAGAGGAGCCAGCGCTCGCTAGTGGGGTGAGGCAGCTCCCGGAGCGTCAAGGGCCCGGGGCGGGGTCTGGACGGTGACGTCTGCCGTGGGGCGGGGCTAGAGGCCGTGGGACGGACGGAAACCGAGAGTTCCGGAAGGCGGAGTTGTGACGTTCGGAAGGGGGCGGGGCTGCGGCTTCGGCCGGGCGGGGAACCTGGGAGAGCCGAGTCGCGCAAATTCGGGAAGGGGCGGGGTTTCGCGCTGGGGAAGTGTAATTTAGAGCGCGGCCTGGCCGCGGATTGGAAGGTTCAGTGACAGGAGCCGCTAACGTCCGTCCGAGTGTCCGGGGGAGGCTCTGGGTCCGGCCTGCGGGGGCGGGCCTCACGGGGGCGGCCTGGCCTCGGTTGCTGGTGGCTTCGAGAGCCCGCGCTGTGGGTGCCCCCGAGGCGTCATGGCGGTGTTGGGGTGATCGCCGCGTCCCCGCTCCTTAGGAGGATGCTGGTGGTGGAGGTGGCGAACGGCCGCTCGCTGGTGTGGGGCGCCGAGGCGGTGCAGGCGCTGCGGGAGCGCCTGGGCGTGGGGGGTCGCGCGGTGGGCGCTCTGCCCCGAGGGCCCCGCCAGAACTCGCGCCTGGGGCTCCCGCTGCTGCTTTTGCCCGAAGAGGCGCGGCTCTTGGCTGAGATCGGCGCCGTGACCCTGGTCAGCGCCCCTCGCCCGGATCCCAGCCAGCACGGCCAGGTGAGAACCCCGGGCGCTCATGGGGAGTCCTGGAAGCCCGGTTGTGGAGTGGCTCGACCTGTAAACCGGGCCTGGGTTCCAGTTCTAGCCTTCGCTTCTCAGGCTCTGGCATCGTTCCGACGCCAGCAAGAGCAGAGCTTCCAGGAGCAGAGCGCGTTGGCGGCCGAGGCCCGTGAAAACCGGCGTCAGGAGCTCCTGGGGAAGATTGCAGAAGGCCAGGCTGCCAAGAAGCAGAAGCTGGAGCAGGATTCCGGGGCCAGCGGGGGCCGAGCTGACGAAGGGAGTGAAGGGAACGAGACCAAGCCGCGGGCCGAGTCGGGTGGTGACCAGGCCTCCGGGGAGCAGGAGGAGGCAGGTGGGTGGGGTGCGGGAGGGGACTTGGGACTGGGTCTCCCCTCACCTGGGGACCTGGTCGTCCCTGCTCATCGCATTCCTCT
Organism: Octodon degus; assembly: GCF_000260255.1. Taxonomy (NCBI): domain Eukaryota; kingdom Metazoa; phylum Chordata; class Mammalia; order Rodentia; family Octodontidae; genus Octodon; species Octodon degus. Next base: position 46,047 of record NW_004524969.1, on the reverse strand, counting down.
CTCCGCTTCTCCAGCGCCCTCTCCTCCAGCAGCTTCGGACGGGGCAGCGCCATTGCCCAGGTCTGCCCTCCTTGTCCAACTGGCCACCGCCAGGCCTTGGCCAGTTAAGGCCAGGCCACTGGACTGGCGCGTGAAGTCCCAAGATTGGCCCCATGCTGGCCGGCCCGCCCACGAGCTGCGCTATAGCATCTACCGAGACCTGTGGGAGCGCGGCTTTTTCCTCAGCGCAGCCGGCAAGTTCGGGGGCGACTTCCTGGTGTATCCCGGTGAGTTGGGACTGGGGACCTCGGTGCCTGGGCCTTCCCTCACCTTTGGGTACATTCTATACTTTATCCCTCCTCCCTTTCCCTGCAGAGTACTGGGGATTGGACCCAGGGTCTTGCACATGGTAACCACTTAGCTACCTTCACAGCTCTCCTCTTTTTTTCATTAATTTTAAGTCAAGGTCTTCCAAAGTTGCCCAGGCTGGTTTCAAACTTGTGACCTTCCTGCCACACCTCCTAAGTACATGCAATTACTGATTACATACTCCACTACACTCCAATATGTTTTATTCTTTTGTCTCTTCTCAGCTTCTAGAGAGATAAAAAGGTGAGAAGCTTGTGGGAATTCATTTAGGGGGCAGCTCAGCAAATTATACTAATTACTTCCGCAGACCCATAAGAGTCACTGAGAAGTATTCACATGTGTGTATAAAGAAGAGAAAGAAGAGTAAAATATTGACAGCCAGCCTTGAAGGCATGTACCTGTAATCCCAGCACTTGGGAGGCTGAGACAGGAAGATCTCCCCAAGTTTGAAGCCAGCCTGGGCTACACAGTGAATTCAAGCTCTGTCTGAATTACACAGTGAGACCTTATCTAAAAAAAAAAAAAAGAAGAAGAAGAAGAGGGCTGGGGAGATGGCTCAGTGGAATAAGTGCTTCCTTGGCAAGCGCAAGGGCCTGAGTTCAATCCCCAGTTCCGCCAAAAAAAAGGATATTGGGTACAGGATTATAAACTGTTCTAAAAAATTGATGAACATCTAAAATGTTAATAGGTTAGTAGCCAAACATAGCAGTTAATAGAGCGACAGTATAGTTATTAGATTGATGTAGGTGCACATGCATAGGGAAAATCTGAACAAGGAGAGGGAAAGAACAGGTGCACGTGTGTGTATGTGTGTGTGTGTGTGTGTGTGTGTGTGTAATTCAGTGGCATGTTTGTAGAGTTTTGCAGATACATATCACTTAAATATCCAGCAATGTAGTAATGTATGTTTTATAGGTGTAAGTCTTCAGGAAGCTGAGACAGGAGGATTGCTTGAGCCAGGAGTTCTAGGCCAGCCTGGACAACACTGGGAGACCCCATTTCTGCACAAACAAAAAAGCCACTTTGGGGGAAAGTAACAAGTTTCAGTTGCTTAATGACTTTATGCTACATCTTACGTGGATCCACAGGCTGGCCTGTTAGAGCTGAGGGGTATTGTAGGGACTAGCTGATCTCTCAGTGAACCCTGGGAAGAAATGTCAGCAGGAATGAGGAAAAGATGGGCAAAGGATCCAACAGCAACGGGGGGGGGGGGTGTTTACTTATACCTTTGCAAAGTTAGTATCAAGAACCACAAGGTTGCCTAGCAGCTCATAGTCAAAATTGTCCAGGCAGGATGCTTTTCTTAGGACTGAGGTGGCTTCACTGCTTTGGCACTGAGGCCTTGTCCTGCCCTCATGCATATGACCACTTTTCAGCTTTAGCCACTCCTAGGGGTGTTGTTTCTGAAGTATTAAATAGTGTACTACATAGGCAGAAATTCTTGTTCCTAAATGTTAGTATTCCAATCTGAAACTCTCATGTGTATCTTTTTGTGTGTTTTTGTGTTCATAGTACATGATCCCATTTGTTATGGGGAATTGGTACATATATGAAATGTGTCTTAGTTTTTTTCCCCTTTTCCATCTACATTTTTGGTTTTTACATTTTTTAATTTTTTGCTAGCATCACATTGTCTTTATGAATTATTCTAAACACAGATAAATAACCAGCCTAATAGGCCAAAAACATACACTATATGATAATTATGTTGAATTGTGGATCTGTTGTTTGTTTCTGAGCTTGTTGTTAAACGTTCTGGAGTTTAAACGTTGCTAAGCCTCCGGGAAAGCACTTGCGGGCTTAGCTTCCCAGGCGTGTTTTGTTCCGGTACTGGGAAGTGAGCTCAGGACGAGGCACTTGCCAGGCAGGCAGGCGCCGTGCTGCTGAGCGAGGGCCCAAGCCTGTGTTGGTGACGGAGCTGAAGCTGTGTGTATTGGCAGCACAGTGCGGTGACTGCGTTCTCCGGGCGGCTGCTGCTGCTGCTGCTGCTGCTGCTGCGTTGGGGTCGCAGTTCTTTTATCCCCACCTCCCTTCCTGCGTGGCTTGGGGTTGCTCTCTGCTCACCGCTGCCGTGTATGCCGCACCCAGACCAGTGCTGGCTCCTGTAGGGGTCTCTAGCAGCCCACTGCCAAGTTGGGTCTTGTGGAGATGTGGTGACAGTCCCCTCGCAGGGGTGTCACAGCCTTGCCCTTTCAGGTTTCTGTGGCCTGTTGGTTATTTTTCTGAGCAGTGCCTGGCTCAGGCAGGCACCTGTTCCGCCTGTGTAGACCACCCTGTTCGGGGCCCAACAACAGCCCCAGGCCCGCTTGACCCACCAGCTGCTTTTGTGAGTGGAGTGTTGCTGGTGCCCAGCCCCCCGCCCGGTGTGTGGGTGCAGCTGCTGTGGCGCTGCTCCGGCTGAGCCGAGCACTTGCAACGGGCCCGCGAGCTGAGGTTACGCGTGTCCGGCTCATTCTGCAAACGCTTGCTGACCTCTTTATGTTGTTCTGTTGTGCAGTACCATCTTTTCTGAGGTGTAGGCGAGGGCTCCACCACTGAGCCGCACCCCCAGTTCCTGCCTTAGGGTTAGCCCAGTAATGGTGAACTTTTTAGAGCTTTCGGTGATACAGACAGCCCGCAGCACTCATGCCGTAGATTAGCTGCCTCTCTTTTAGCCTGTGGGGTCACTTCTCAACCATCCTTGGAGTTCCTTGGGGCTTTGACTGTTGCTGGCTCTTAGCACAGTTCTTCGTATATGCTCGTGGTCGCCACATATTCGGTTCCTTACTTCTTTGGTTTCTTGAGATGGGATCTCATATATTATAGGCTGGCCTGGAACTCACTTTGTAGAGCAGGCTGGCCTCAGAGTTGAAGCTCTCCTTGAGTCTCAGCCTCCTGAGTGCTGGGACGACAGGGGTGCGCCCCACCATGGCTGCTTACTTGTTTTGTGCGTGAGATTATATGCTGCTCGCGGTGTGATACCTTGAGTCCCTCCCCTGCTTCGCTCAGTGTATCCTTGATCTTGTTCCATGGTGGTGTTCCTGTAAGCTTACTAGTTGTATAAATTCTGTGCTTAGTTTTATGGATGTACTGTGAATGTAGCCAGTCTGTGTGGGTTGTTTTTTTTTCATAATTTTATTGAGAGACAAATAGCAATGAGACAGTTTCAAATCAAATCAGTATGACAGTTTCAGTAATTAACACATTGCATACATTCTTCCTAGTGGTTATTTGCCGTACAAGATGCAGACATGATATCCTATTTACAAACACTATTACAACAAATCCCTCTATTCATTAAGAGAATGCAACTATATATCTATCCTAACCATTTTGAATACACAGATACAAAATGGACATTCATCTGTATCCCCTTTTTTTGTTTAGTTCCATTATTTGAATATTATAGGTGTGTTAACTCAGCAAAATATTCTAAGAGCCCAGTAGTCCATAATACAATTGGGTCTTCCGCTTGACTGGCAGTGTCAGAAATTGTTGACCTGAGTCCCCTACAGCTCCACATAACAGCATGGCTTTACTTCTTATACTTGGTTTTTATACTTTTCTACTGGATGGTTAAGACCAAGGTAAAGCAGGACCTGTGCAACAAGAGTTGTAGCTTTTGGGTCTGAGAAGGTCAGTGAAATGCCCTCAGGATTTATGCTGAGATCCTGTACCTCAGATTGTAGAACCTTTGTCAGTGTCAGCCATGTGGATGAGTCACGGCCATTGCTTGGCCAGTGTGCTCTCTGTGAAAGCCTGAGAGAATGTTTTCTCTCCATGTGACTCTCCTTAGGCACACTCTACGTCATCCATCACTTTCAGTCTGTGTTTTGATTGCTTCCATTTGTTAGCAGTTTTGAGTGATACCAAAATACTATAATCAGTTGGGCAGGGTGGTGCATAAATCCTGGCACTCAGGAGGCCGAGGCAGGAGGATTGCTACAGGATTGCTACGAGTTGGAGGCCAGCCTAGTCAACATAGTGAGTGAAAGGATAGCCTGAACTACATAGCGAGACCCTGTCTCAAAAAAACCAAAGCCAAAAAACAGCATAGTCGTCGTTACAGGTATTTTATGGTGCTATTAGCAAGAAAACCCCCTAGCTGTGGAATACCTTGCTGTAAGAGTGTATGTTGCAGAGTTTCTACGACCAGTTGTAAAAGGAGCCTGTGGTGGTGTCCCGGGGTGACCTAGTCCTCTGCCATGGACACTCTCGAGCCTCCCTGTCCTGTCCTCCAGGCGACCCGCTGCGCTTCCACGCCCACTACATTGCCCAGTGCTGGGCTCCCGACGACCCCATCCCGCTCCAGGATCTGATCTCTGCCGGCCGCCTGGGAACCAGCGTGAGAAAGACGCTGCTGCTGTGCTCCCCGCAGCCGGAGGGCCGGGTGGTCTACACCTCCCTGCAGTGGGCCAGCCTGCAGTGAGCCCGACGGCCGCTGGGCTGGCTCCCTGGGCCTGAGCAGAGCAGCACTGCGGAGGCCACGCTTCCTGCCGCGCTCTGAGGTTCGTTCTGACCCAGGGGCCTGAGCGTGCAGCTGCGCAGGCTTCTCCTCGGCTGCGCGCCGTGCGTGCTTGCCCGTGTCCAGACTGTGGGCTTCTTGACAGTGGGCGCTGGGTTTGCTTTCGCTCAGTTTCTTCAGGGCTCAGGTCTCAATAAACTTGTTGAGTAGTTGTCACATTTGTGAGAACCCCAGGAACGAGGACACTTTCATCTGCATCCACGGGTGCAGGGAGAAGGGGTAGGGCGCCCCCATGTCAGCCAGCCAGGGAATAAGGGGCCTGCCTACGCCTGAGGCGTCAGCGTGCCTCTCCTCACTGTGTCCGGTTGCTGGGTGGAGTGCTGCACACCTGTGATCCCAGCTACTTAGAGGCTGAGGCAGGAAGATCACAAGTTTGAGGCCAGCCCAGGTAGCACAGCAGCTTGGCAAGGTCTTGTCTCCCAACATGAAGAAGGCCTGGGAGTGGGGCTCTGTGGGAAGGCCCTGCGTTCAGGCCTCCGTCCTGCAACCAGCCAAAACGAACAACCCAGCACAAGTGTACACTTATAAAGTAAACTGTTACCTTTGTCCTGAGAAATTGCTGGCACGTTACTAATACTGTAATATTTATGTGTCGGTCTTAACATGCAGTGTTATTTTGTGTCACAGATTTTGTTCATTTAATACATTTACATAGAAAGATTCTGAGCTGAAAGTCTCTTCCTGTGATCATTTAGGTTTTCTTTCCCTCAGCTTCGCCTTTCTTGCCCCTTTCAGTAAACTACCTTCATAGACTCTCAGCTTCCTGGAATGCACTGGTTTACAAAGGGCGCCCCCTGCTGCCAGGCTGGCACTGCGGTGTGTTCGGCGGCTGGCTCGCACACGGTTCCCAGCCCCTCTCCTCACTCCACAATACTTAGAAGTCCCCGTGTGTCACCATGCGGTTTCTCATGAGGAAAGATTGTGCTCGACGTTGGCCGGCATCTGTACAGGACCTGCCTGGAAAACCCAAACTGAAAGGGCCGGGCCGAGGCTGTAGCTCGGCAGCAGCAGCAGCCTGGCCTGGCCTGCGCAGGGGCCTGGGTTCCACGCACAGGGCCCCAGACGCAGACACACAGACTGTCAGGTGGGGGCCCACAGCCCCGCCGCGGTGGGACCCCATGGCTGCTGCTTCCAGAACGCTGTGGAGCCGCCTCCACCGCCAGCACTGGCCCAGCTGTGCCCTTGACTGCGGCCCCCTAACCCAGCCGCATTCTGCCTGGGACCTTGCTGTCAGCAAGAGCAGTGGGACCCTCGGTGCAAAGGTAAGTCAGACTGCGCCACTTCCAGAGGTCCAGCTCAGGGCGGCCGCCGAAGCCTGCGCTGCAGGTTCCCCATTCTTCGTTCTTCCTGCGTGCAGTGGTCACATACTCACTCCTTTGCCATCCTCTGACCGCTGTGAACCGCTGACCCTGGGCAGCCACAGGGGCTTGTCCCTCACTGCTGGCTGACTGGCTTGTCAGTGGGACTTTACGTGTGACCCAAATTAATATTTAACACTCTTCCCGTAGGTCCCCTTGGTTGGCCTTACCACTATTTTTTTTTTTTTTTAAATGTATTTGGTACAGGGTCTCATTACAGTGATCCTGCTTTCAGCCCCCCCAGTGCTGGGCTTATAGATGTGTGCCACCCAGCCTGGACTCAGTAGGCAGCTCAGCACACCCCAGGGGTGAGGCTGGCACAACATGTGCCAGGATTGAACCCTGGTCCCTGTACTTGCCCAAGTGGGCACTTAGTCCGCTGAGCTATCTCGCTGGCTCTCGCTTTACCACTCTTACGATTACCATGCTCTATGTCTTTTGCAGGCAGCGTTGTTTTTTTTTTTTTTTTTTTTTTTTTTGGTGGCACCATGGATTGAACTTAGAAACTTGCGCTTGCCAGGAAAGTGCTTATTACTGAGCCATCTCCCCAGCCCCAGGGTTGTTGGTTTTTTGTGACAGAGTCTCACCATGCAGCCCAAGCTGGCCCAGAATTTGCAGTCCTGCCTTAGCCTCCAAAGTGCCTGGCCCATCTTTCTTACTCATTTTATTATTACTGTTATTATTATTATTAGTAGTAGTAGTAGTAGTATAGGATCTACAGGGTCTAACTACACAGATTGGACTCATAGCGATCCTCCCACTTTCAGCCTCCCAAGTGCTGGGGTTACAGGCGTGCACCACCACCCCCAACCTCAGTTGCCATCTCAGCACGTCCCGGGGGTGGGGCTGGCATGGCAGGCTGGAGATCGAACCCCGGTCCCTGTGTCTGCCTAAGTAGGCACTTTAATCTGCAGAGCTATCTGGCCGGCCCTGTCTTTATGCTTTTTGTTTTTCATAGTGCTGGGGATCGAACTCAGGACCTTGCACTTACCAGGTGCTTATGCCGTTGAACAATCTTCCTGCCCTTGCAAGCTGCTTTCTAAAATAGCATTATTGAGATGCAGCATGTGTGATAAAATTCACAAAGTGCCCAAGTCACTGACTTTAGAGTCCAGGGTTATGCGTTTGTCACTGTACTCTAACTTTAGGTGGTTTCTGTCATACCCAAACGATCCCTCTTGCCTGGTTGCAACTACCCTTCAGTCCTAGCCCCTGGAGGTCACGGGTCTTTCTGGAGCAGCTTCGGCAGGATGCGTTGCAGGATGGACTGGCACCTTCATGGGCACGCTAGCATGTGCGGTCCTCGGAGTCCCCTGTGGACGTGACTGTTCCCCTCCCCCACAGGTGCTGGCATGCGGTTCTTCCTAGCTAAGGACAGCTTGCTTGCTTGCTATTCATCATTTGGTACTCTTGCTACACAGTGCAGCCTGGGACTCGCAGCGATCCTCCTGTCACAGCCTCCTCAGCGCTGGGGTTATAGGTTGTGCCACCACGCCCAGTTTCGGTGGCAAGCACCAGTGCCTAGGCTCCTGGGGCTGGCATGGCATGTGGTACCAGGATTGAACCTGGGTCCTTGAGCTTGCCTGGCAGGTGCTTAGACCACCGAGCTGTCTCCCCAGCTCGTTTGCTTGCTTGCTCGCTCGCTTCCATACTAGGAATTGAACTCAGAACCGTGTGCTTGCCAGGTAGCTGCCATGCAGCTGAGCTATACCCCTGGCCCTGACAGCAGTGTTCACTGTGTAGTACCCCAGTTCCAAGAACTGTTCCTGGCACTCAGCCCTCAGTACGTTGCTGAATGAATCAGTAGTTTATAATTTTGTGGGAAAATGTGGAACTTAGAATTCTTCTATACCATCTTCATATTGTAATTCATACCTTCATTCGCGACCCTTTTCTTCCCAGCGTGCAGCGTGCTGCACACACCTGTGCAGCTTGTGTGGCCCGTTCCTGTTGGCAGCTAGTCTGCCAGGACGGGGACGCCTCATGGGTTTTCTTTTTTGAGGTGGGGCCGTGCTACCTTGGTCTCCAACCTTGGACTTAAGTGATCCTTATGCCTCGACCTGCGTACTGGGACGGGCACGTGCTACCCCATCTACATAATAATTAAGAGAGTCTTTCTGTGTGTCTGGTACAGGGTCTACAGGGTCTCACTACGTAGATTGGACTCACAGTGATTCTGTTTTCAACCTCCCAAGCGTTGGGATTACAGGTGTGCGCCACCACGCCGAGTCCCGTGTGCCCCGAGGGCAGGCGGCACGGCTCACGGACTGAAACTTGGCCCTGGGCTCTTCCCAAGCAGGCACTTTAGTCCACTGATCTATCTGGCCAGCCTGATAATTAATATTTTTACAGTCATATAGAAGCAAAGTCATGTAGACCTCATCACACCCATGTTCCCGGGCTGTGGGGGTCACCGTGTCCCCACACCCTGCTGTGAGGAGTAGGCCGGCGACACTGGAGAGGATGTACTTGAGACCTGACCACCACGCTGTCACCACGGATGCCACACTCCACACTGTGCACTGTGCTTTTTTTTTTTTTTAATTTAGTACCGGGGGCTGGGGAGATGGCTCAGTGGAATAAGTGCTTCCCTGGCAAGTGCAAGGGCCTGAGTTCAATCCCCGGTTCTGCCAAAATTAATTAATTAATTAACTTAGTACAGGGTCTGCAGGGTCTACAGGGTCTCACTACACAGATGGGACTTGTAATGATTCTCATGTTTTCAGCTTCCCAAGCACTGGGATTACAGGCATGCCACCGTGCCCAGTCTGTGTCGCCTTCTCAGCATGCCTGGGGGCCGGGCCCACACAGCAGGCGAGATCCAATGGAAGCTCCTGCTCCAGTGTCTGCCTAAATAGGCGCTTTAATCCACTGAGCTATCTGGCTGGCCCCCTAGGCTTTTTTTTAATCCAATGAGGAATTACTGTTACTGTGCCCTTGGGCTAATTTTGCCCAAGACCAAGAGCTGGTGTCTTTCTTTCTTTTTTTTTTTTTAACCTTTAACTTGAGAAGCCATAGACCTAGCTGTTAATATAAAGCTATCAGAACCCAAATCTCTGATCACAGCCAGGCATTTGGGAAGCTGAGGCAGGAGGATTATGAATTTGAAGCCAGCCTGGGTTACATAGCCAGACCCTGTCTCCAAAAACCCCGTAGCCAACAACCAGGAGACCACTGGAATCTGCAGAGCCTTACATTACCCTGAAGGGAGTGAGAAGTTGTGGAAGAGACTTTTTCTCCCCGCTGTCTTGATGAATGCTATCAGCGTGGGATATGAGCTCAGTGGCTTGAGCACATGCCTAGTCCTCAGGCCATGTCCTGAGTTTGATCCCTGGTACAAAAAAAAAAAAAAAAAGTCAAACATTGGATACAGCCACAAAAAATAAAGATCCCACGGGTGCGGGTGCGGTAGCACACACTTGTAATCCCAGCACTTGGCTGAAGCCCGAGGATCACTGTGAGTTCAGACCAGCCTGGGCTACAAAGTGAGCTCAAGGCCAGCCTGAGCTGCATAGTGAGACCCTGTCTCAAAAAGAGAGAAAAATCTTATGTTCTGTTATCCTACTTCCCACGTGGGTAGAAGGTATACAAGACAATTCACAGAAAGGCAAATGCAATACAGACACAAATGTCGCGGAGCCTCTTGGCACAGGCCTGCATCTCGGCCCGGTGGGCGGGGGCACTGAGGCAGGAGGACTGCTCTGGGCTCCAGGCCACCAGGGCTTACACAGTCTCAGAGAAGAGCCAGCCAAACAAACACAAGTGTAAGTCACCCATTTTCATAGATCATATTGGTAAAAATGAAAAGGAATTAGAGCTGGGTGTGGTGGTGCTCAATTGTAATCCCAACACTTTCTGAGACTGATACTTTGTTTTTTAGTTTTAGCTTTCCTGAGGGCTCAGCCCACCCTAAGGGCAGGGCTGGCAAGATGTGCTGTGCTGGGGATCTTGAGCCTCCATCCCCAAGCTTGCTGAAGCAGGCGCTTTAGACCGCTGAGCTAGCTCACCAACCCAAAATTGATCTTTAACAGCAAGACTATTTAAAAAACCAAACAGGGTCAGGGATGTAGCTCTGCAGGTTTAAGTGGCTGGCTAGCAAGCACAAGGTCCTGAGTTCAATCCCTGGTACCAAAACAAAAACAAAACACTAAAAGCAACAACAACATAAAGGACACATCATCTCTGTGGATTGAACACACAGGTCATTTGGCTTTTTTTTTTGATCTTTGATACAGGGTCTTGCTATGTAGCTCAGGCTGGCCTTGAACTCACAGCATGCCTCCAGCCGCAGCCCCTCAGGAGTGCTGTGATTACAGGGGTGTGCTACCACACCTAGCTTATGTTTGTCACTTTCTGAAGTGCTTCTGGGAGTCCTCTTTTGTGTGCTTAGTGGCACTGCTGTGGCTGCTTTAATTGAACATATTCAAAACATTGACCTGCCCTGGTTATTGCAGATCTGGGGAGGCGCCAGGAGTCATACACCGCCAGATCTGGTGGGTGGGGTGGGCGAGGACACTGCCAGGTTTTGACACTGCCTTTGGTTGATGGTGCTCAGAGCAGCAGTCTCTGTGTGGTTGGTTGGCTTTTGTTTTTTATTTTTGGTCTTTTTGAGTCAGGGTTTCAGTATGCAGTTCAGGGGGCTGGGGAGATAGCTCAGTAGAATAAGCGCTTGCCTGGCAAGCACAATGGCCTGAGTTCAATCCCCAGTTCCAGGAAAAAAAAAAAAAATCAGTATCAGTTCAGGCTGGCCTTGAATTCACTTTGTAGCCCATGGTGGGCTTGAATTTGCAGTGATCCTCCTGCCTTGGCTTCCTGAATCCTGGGATTACATTGTGCACCATCCCAGCCTACTTAGTTTTTTTATTTTTTAGTTGGCACCTCATAAAGAGGACTTCCACAACTGCTTCAGAGTGCCAAAGAGGAGGGGGACTAATGGAAGTGTCTTTTACTACTGTAATAAACTTCTAATATGTAAACATGTACTGCGTACTTTTGGGGGGTTTTGGAGACAAGGGTCTTGCTGCATAGTCCAGCTGGCCTCAGACTCACAGCCACCCTCCTGTGTCAGCCTCCTGAGTGCTGGGATGACAGGTGTGCACCACCACACCCCTCTGTTCACTGGTTCTCTTTTTCTTGTACGGGTAATCAAACTCAGGACCTTGCACTTGCCAGGCAGGCCGTTGGCCACTGAGCTACATCCTGCTTTCACTGTATTTTGATCACCGCTTGTGAAAAAGAACCTTGACCTGCATACTGCAGCACTCTGCCAAAAAAACCAGCCCCTTATCTCTGAGAAACAGCCCAGGCTGTTGTGAATTGCTGGGCTTGTAGGAAGTTAAACTGCTATCTCTTGGAACAATGCAGGAAGCCAGGCATTCCCTGTGGAAAGGGCCAGGATGGGATTAATAACGCAGCTTTCCCCCAATTTTTTTTTTTCTAATGTATTTAGTACATTAGTCTCTCACTACAGATCAGACTCATCGTGATCTTCCTGTTTTCAGCCTCCTAAGCACTGGGATTACAGGCATGTGCTACCATGCCCTCCCCATTTTTTTAGGGGGGCACAAGGGATTGAACTCAGGACCTTGTACTTGCCTGGCAGGCACTTAAGCCACTGAGCTATCGCCCCAGCCGCCCCCCCCCATTTTTAGACATCTTTTTTACCCTGGGATTGAACCCAGGTCCTCACTGAGCTCCATCTCCTGCTCTTTATTTTTTGAGACAGGGTCTTGCCAGGTTGCTAAGCTGCTTGAGGTGGGCCTGAACTTGCAATCCTCCTGGCTCAGCCTCCCAGAATACTGGGGTCCCCGGCATACATCACTAGGCTTAGTTCCTCTATTTTTTGTCCCCGATTCTAACTTTAAGTTCAGGGCGGTTTCCTAATCAGTCAGCCTGCAGATAGCTTCTCCTGGCTGGCAGCCTCACAGCAGAGCACACCTGCAGTCTTTTTTTTTTTTTTGCCTAGCTTTGCGTCTGCAAAATGCAGGTGACAGTGAGTGGGTGACCCCGACTGGGGAGCACGACCTTGTTTTCATTTGCTTAGCCTTCATTTCGGAATCCTATAATCTTGAGAAACTTTTTTTTTTCCCTTTTTTAAGAAATGTGCTTAACCTGTTGGTGACTTAGCAGGTGCTCTGGAAAAATAGGACTGATCTTGGTATGCAGGTCAGGCTCGCCTTGAACTGCAGGAGATCCTCTTGCCTCAGCCTCCCAAGAGCTGGGATTACAGGTGTGTATTACCATACCCAACTGCTGTGGGCTCTTTGAAGAAAAGTAGTTGACATTAACTGGAGCACAATATACTGCAATAGGAATCTGAACATTTTCCCCTGCTCTGGGATCCCAAAAGAAACCTCAGGATGGAAACGCCTCGTTTTGGTAAGAAACATAAATTTAGAAAAATCACTGCGCCTTCACCGGGCTGAAGAACCACCTTCCTTCAATGTTCAGTACATTTCTGTCGCAGCATCACACTGACAGGATCTTCGCGAACTCCCCTGGCCTCAGTTTCCCTCTCTACCAGCGGCCGTTTTATTCACTGATAAGTGCGCTCGTGTACAAGAACAAATGCTTGTGCTGCTCAAAATTCTGTTGCACTCCTGGGGCTGAGGGAGGGCGGCTCCCCGCAAGGCGGTCGCTGCTCAGGATTGCAGGCTGCTCAGGATTGGAGGCTGCTCAGGATTGCAGGCTGGCGGGCGTCCGTCTATAGCACGCAAGGCCAAGGAGCGGTAGCGAGGGTGGACGGGGCACTGGTCGCCAAAGCACAACAGCGGCCGCCGTTCGCGGATACTCGCTCGCGTCACCGTCCCGGAGTCACCGCCACCGGGCGGGGTCAAGGGTACTCTGGGCTCAGGAAGCGCCCCCGGCCCCGGGCCCGGGCCTTGGGAGAGCCGCTGGCTGCGGGCCACAGAGGTCGGGCACAACCGGTCCCACTGCGCCTCTGGGGCGGGAGTGGCGGCAGGACTCCAGTCTAGGACAGTGCCTGACTTGTTAAGAACCACAGTCCAGTAGGAGAGAAAGAAGTCCGACACCGCTCATCCTCCCCAGCGCCTCGGCAAGCCGAATCCACTGCGAGTACAGACAGCCGCCACACCAAGCCGGCCCAGCCCGACACGCCGCTCTTGCCCACCTTCTCGTCTCCACTGCGCTTCCGCCCTCAGCGCCTCTTCTGATTGGTGCAGGCGTGCACGTTGCGTAATGACATCACGAGGCGGCGCCGGTGTTATAAGAGCGAGCCGTAGGCGCGGGCGGCCCTTTTTCTCGGTCGTGAAGATCTGCTCGCCGGTGAGTCAGGGTTTGGGGTTTATAATTGCACGGGCCGTAGAACCTTCTACAAGAACGTGAAAGCAGTCAGGAAAGAGGGGGCTGGTGGAACGGGCGTGCGGCGCGATTGTGGGGTTAAAACTTCTCTGGGCTGTTCTCGCGAGATGACTGGCTACCGCGAGTTCGTGGCGCTGTGGTTAGGACTGCGCCCCAGCTTGGGAGTCTCTCGCGACGGCTGACTTCTGCGCAGGCGCAGCCGGGCGCACGGAGCCAGCATGCCCGTGGCGAGGAGCTGGGTTTGTCGTAAAACCTACGTAACCCCGCGGAGGCCCTTCGAGAAGTCCCGCCTTGACCAAGAGTTGAAGCTGATCGGTGAGTGAGTCCGTGGCCGGGAAAGGGAGCGCGTGGTGAGGCCGAGCACGGGGCGTGGGCGCTGCGGTGGCGAACTACAGCGAATGCAGAGTGGGTCTAGGAGGCTTTGGTGTTCCCAAGCCGGCCGCCGGCCTCTGACCCAGCCCGCGCTCGCTGTGACTCCTTCCCCCACGCGCAGGCGAGTATGGGCTCCGGAACAAGCGCGAGGTCTGGAGGGTCAAGTTCACCCTGGCCAAGATCCGCAAGGCGGCCCGGGAGCTGCTGACGCTGGACGAGAAGGACCCTCGGCGGCTCTTCGAAGGTGCGTGCGTGGGAGCAGAGGCGTGGGTGCAGGCCGCGGGGTCGGGGCTTCATTCCGAAGCCAGCTTTTGGGTGTTAGGGGTCACGCTGCAGGGGAACCAGGTCAGCCAGAGAGAGATTAGAATAGAGGCTTTTATGTACTGAGCTCAGGTCCGTCAGCCACTTCGCTCGCTCGCAGGAGAGGGCTGATCGGCTCCGAACGAAGGTAGCAGGGGGGTATCTATAACAGAGATCACATCTAGATTGGTAAGCACACTTGTCATCTAGCACAGAATAACAGAAACTAGATTCATTTGACACAGCTGCAACCTGTTCATAACTAAAAGGTTTTTTACAGCGTAGTGATAAGTGTATATTTTTTATAAGATATATCTTAAGCTGACTACATTATAGGAGATGGTTGGGGAGAGTTTGTGTTAGTTTGTTGCCTTGACAAGAAATATTTATTGTTGAACAGCCTTGAGTCCAAAGGGAGAATATATATTTCTTAGAGTAGATAACAGGAAGCACAAAGGGTTTTTATAAGTTTTCACAGTTAATGCACAAAACTCTGTTAACCCCTTACATTAGGTTAGGTTCATAATCCTGGGGGTTGAACCCAGGCCTCCTGCCTGATAAGCGTGTGACCCAAGGACCTTGGGGTGGCCTTACCGTGATTTGGATCCAACTCTCTGTAACTTAGTGGACCTCGCTGAGGGGTGGAAGGCCCGCCCGTTGTCTAACTGAACAACCTTCCAATCTTTAGTGTAATGGAGAAAAGTATATTTGAATTACATTCTTTGCTTTCATTTTAGGTAGCTTTGACTATCCCCAGATCTCCTCCTTTTATTTCACCCCTGAGATGGGGGTGCTAGTGAGGCTTGGATACCTGAAGGCTGTATATTGTGTAGCAGTGCAGTGTATTCCTTTGCTATTAGTGGAGATAGTGGGGTTCCTGAAATGTCTGACAGCAGGGAGGGGCCCTGGGTGCTAACTTGCTTTATTTAATAAATGGTCAAAAACATTTAAGGAAAATTTGGTAGACTTGTGTAGTAGAGATAGTGTAGATGTCTGGGGAAAGTTTTAATATTTCAAGCTATTTTGTTGAAAAAGGTGAGATAATATTTTTTTCTTCTGGAGATTGAGCACTGGGCATTTGAACTGAGCTTCATCTGGAAAGCTTTCTTCTGTTGGTGACTCCCTTTTTGAGTTCTGTATCAGTTAGCTCTTAGTTTTGTGTCACGTCACTTGTACCCGAGGAGTTTGAGGCCAGAGCCCTTGACCGGGTGTTCCTGTCCTCTCTTCCCAGGCAATGCTCTCCTACGGCGACTCGTCCGCATCGGGGTGCTGGATGAGGGCAAGATGAAGCTGGATTACATCCTGGGCCTAAAAATTGAGGACTTTCTGGAGAGGCGCCTGCAGACTCAGGTCTTCAAGCTGGGCCTGGCCAAGTCCATCCACCACGCCCGTGTGCTCATCCGCCAGCGCCACATCAGGTACCATGCAGCAGGGCCCCAGATGGTCCCCAGCCCATCCCAGGCCCCCTGTGGTGGCCCATACTGACCCTGCTGTCCTGTCTCCCGTGCAGCCCTATGAGCTGATAAGGTTGTGAGCTCATCTTAAGGGACAGGTGCACTCTGCAGGAAGCTGTGGGGGATCTGGGGGCGGCTTTGGCTCCCCATAGCCCAGCGCAAGTGTCACTGCGGCTCAAGCCGTACACCTTGCGAAGGTCTCTGCCCAGTGTGCGGGCAGCTGGACAGGTAACAAACAGCTCTTGGTGTCTCTGGAGGGTGGGTGGGCTCAGCTATTTCTGATCTCCTGTGACTCCCAGACTGCAGTTAGTGCCACTGCACTCTTGTCCTCCTCATTGTGAACTTGGTGAATTCACTCCTGAGGTCAAGTGCTGAGAGGCAGGGATGCAGGGGCCCAGCAGGCACAGGCCTGTTTGCCTAGCACTCTGGGAAGCCCAGCCTGCTCGATGCAGTCATATAGCAAGACCCTGCCTTAAATTTAAAAAAGCTGGGGTGTAGGTCCCTCTGTTGCCTTCACCTGCTGTCGTCTCCCCTTCAGGGTCCGCAAGCAGGTGGTGAACATTCCGTCCTTCATTGTGCGCCTGGACTCCCAGAAGCATATCGACTTCTCTCTGCGCTCCCCGTATGGGGGAGGCCGCCCAGGCCGTGTGAAGAGGAAGAATGCAAAGAAGGGCCAGGGTGGGGCTGGAGCCGGGGATGACGAGGAGGAGGATTAAGCCCACCCTTCAATTTCTGTCCAAGGATTTAGTTTTCTAGTACAGAATAAACCAGGATGAAGAAAACCAGTTTGCAATTGGTGTTCCTCTCGATGTCCCCGCCCAGCACAGCCTTGAGTGTTGGGGTCCAGGCCACCGTGATGGCTCTACCTCTAGGTGCGGCCAGGTGGGTGGAGGACACCTGTCTGGCTCTGCTGGCTCAAGGCTTGTGGACACCATCCAGAGGGTGTTGGTGGCATGGAGGGTGGGCAGTCTGCAGACTCCGAGTATGGCCAACTCATATGGGTGTGGAGGAGCCTTTTCCTGGCAGGGCAGGTAGCAGGTGGGGATGCAGCTCTTCTGCTGACTCCAGGTAGGTAGCTTCAGTACTGGGCTGGAGCCACAGGCTGTTGCGAGTTCTGCGGTTGACTTGGCAAGCTCCCAGGTTTATCTTAAGTGGCTCAAATGAGTGGAAAGCGTGTGGCCTCAGCAGGGACCTTTGAGGAACCTGACATTTGGACTTAAGGGGGGGAAAGCAGCTCCCCTTGGCTCTGCGTTTTTTGAGAAGCTGTGGCAGGCAGGAGAGTAAAGTTTCATTTTTGAAAAGAGGAACGTAGTTGAGCAACTCCCTCAGCAGTTGTAGCTCTTGGTTTTTTCCCTGCTTGGGCACCCTGGGATGTGATGTGGGTTTGCATCCCAGCTTCAGTGCAGAGCAGGCTTGGTGTCCTCTACAGAGTGCAGGACTCCTGTGCAGTCTGAACGTGCCAGGGGCCAGTCAGGTGAGCGTGGAGCTGTCCCCAGACACCCTGCCCATCACCGCCTCTGTTCAAGGTGCACTTGGTTTCACAGGACAGGGCAGGGTGAAGAAGCAACAAAGCCCAGGCTGAGCTACACTGGGGGAGCCTTTCTAGGCAGGCCTCTGCTGCCAATGTCTTGTCCATTTGTGCCCTTTTGTGCAGTCATAGACTTGCCCTTTCTGCTCACCTTGGGCATTTACAGTTCAAAGCTCAAGGGACCAGGTGGGGCTGGCATTTGGTGTCAGGTGTCTTGGGGTGACAGCCCTTGGATGCAATGAGGGTATTTGGGATTTAATGGAGGAACAAGGAGTGGGTGCTCCAGGCAGGACCAGAGTGGAACTTCACAAGGAGCAGCCCAAGGGTAGATGGCCTCCCTGGTAAGTTCTGCCAATCATACTGTCCTTCCAAAAAAGAAGAGGGTCACTTGAAACATTCCATGAGGTGAACATTACTGGGCTGCCACATCAGGGAAAAGATTAACAAAGAATGGTGGGTGTGAAGGCACACACATGTAGTGCTGGCCGATCAAGCCTGAACCAAGGCGAGTTAGTGGCTTAGCGAGATCCTGTCTCCTAATAAAGGGCTGATGATGTGGCTCAGTGTGAAGGCCCTGGGTTCACTCCCTAGAACTGTAGAACAACCACAAAAATAAAACAATAGCCCTGGGAAACATAGATGGCACAATTTCTCAACTGATCTGGTCCTCATCAAATCTAGCAGCACATGAGAGGGTTTTATCCCGAGTGTAAGATTGTTTCCACACACCTAGCTCAGTGTGCTGCGCTGTATTAAGAAAAAGGCATTGTCTCACTTCACTCAGAAAATGCCTGGTTCCTCCCACTTCGCTTATCACTCACCATGTTAGGAACAGAACATATGTTTCCTTTCTCAGCTCTTTTCCTGACAGGGCGGGAGGGGCTGTGCTCCCCACTATCAACAGCCCCGTGGAGTCAGGTCAGGAGGGAGCCGCACTCCCATGAACACATGAGTGAGGGGCCTGGAGGTGTGGGGTGACTCCATCCAGGGTCCTGAGACCTGGGACAGGGAACAGCCAGATAGGCTGAGGGCCAGAAACGTGTTGGGGGGAGGGGACCTCAAGGTCACAGGAAAGAGCAGAGGGTGGGGTCATAGCAGGCGGAGACATGGGACACCTGAAGGAAGGGTTCAGCTGTGAGGTCGCTCAGAGCTGAGTGGTGCAGGACAGAGCAGCATCCCTGAGTAGTCCCTGTGCCCTGGATGGGGTGGGGTCTCACCTGAGCATTGGCTCTACCCCATCCTCACACTCTGTGTCCTTCACTGTGGCATCTGCAGGGGCAGAAGAGGGTCACCTCCTGGGGTCTCAGTCCCCAGGTCCTGTCCTGTTCAGCTGGAAACGCAGATCCAGGCATCTGTGTGATGTTCCCAGGCCCAGTGTTGAGGTTCAGTCTGACTCAGCCCTGAGCCTCAGCCTCCCTCTGGTCTTGTCATGCTGACCTCAGAGGTCTCCCACCTGGGCTCCTCTTCCTCTCCCAGGGGTTTTCTTTCTTGGCAAAGCAGCTGGGCTGGACCTCAGGAGACAAGGGGGTGTTGGGTGGCCATGAGGGCGGGCGGGCAGGCAGAGAGTCTGGGTCCTGGGGCAGGAATGAGCTCTTCTGCAGGCCTCTGCCCTGGGGTGCCGGGGCCCTGCGGCCCCTGCTGGATGGGAAAGGCAGCCTCTGTCTGGGCTGGGAGTTGATGGAGTCTCAGCCAGCAGGTCAGAACCACCCGGGGCTGCAGGCCACACAGGGCAGGAGGAAGCCTCAGAGCACAAGGACCAGGGGAGGTGGAGAAGCTCAGACCACACCGGAGACGCCTACAGGCTGGGCTGTGTGCTCTGCGCTGGATTCTCCAGCTGTGCTTTGTACAGAGGAAGCTCAGCCTGCTGTCCTCCGCCAGACCGCTGTCCTGGGCCAGTGCCTGGGCGCAGCCTGGCTTAGACCGTGGGGGACCCATGATGTCCTGAGACCCTGCTCACCTTCTCCCTACTCACCTGCTGTTTAGTTACTCTTGTTGCTGGGACGAAGTATCCAACACCCCAAATTAAGGAAGGGAAGGGTTATTTAGCTCACCGTGGAATTTTCAGCGCCTACTCAGCTGGCTCCAAGGCAGAGTGGAGCGCGGCTCAGTGCAGCTACTCCTGGTGGCGCAAACAGCAGGAGCAGGCAGCAGCTTGGCGGCCAGCGGGCCTCTTTCACTGTGATGCGACTGCCTGCCCCGGGCAGGGGCGGCACCCACACCCACAGTAACCAATCACAAACTCCGGAAGCCGCTCCATGACCGCAGGGGCTTGGGGGACAACTGGACGCAACCGTAAAGCCAGCCTTCCTGCTTCTGCTCTGAAGCTGATGTCAGAGAATGACGAGGAGGAGGAGGGTCGGCAGGACAGATGCCATGTGACCCCGATCAGAACCTTGGGGTGCCCTCTCCGTCCTTGGTGATGAGTTCAGTGGGGGAGACTCGGCAGTGACTGTGTGTGGAGCACGGCGCTGCTCCAGGCTCGCCCTGGTCCCTGGTCACCCGCTCAGGCTCAGCCCTGCACGCCACTGCTGCTCCACCCGGGAAGTTTACAGACGAGCAAACGGAGGCTCAGAGCGGTCGTTACGTGCCCCACAGCAGCCAGCAGGAAGTGGCCGAGCTGGGGATTAAACCAGAGTCTGACAACCCTCCCTGCTCTCTCCAGAGAACTGAGCCCCCTGACCTGGAGGGAAGGAGCTTGGACACTGCACCCTGCCCTGCACACTGGTACTGTCACTGCACAGAGGGACAGAACCCCTACAGCGTGGGGTCCTGGAGGCTCCCTGGAGGCCGCCTCCACAGGGCTCACAGCAAGCTCAGAGGAACTAGAAGGTCAGGGCCAGCCTTCCCCTTTACACCTGGAAACTGAGGCCACCCAGGAGGGGCTGGTCCCAGTTCGCATCTGCAGAGGAGGCTGCACCAGCCCCACAGCTCAGGCCTTGCCCCCGCCCCTCCCAGCAGCAGTGCACTCCCTCTCGTTCTGTGGATCAGACTTATGCGGGCCTGCCTGGATCATCCTTAGGGTTTGCTGGAGTAGGAGGGGAGGAGAGGGGCTGGGCTCCCTTCTCCTCAGTTCAGCTGTTGCCCCTCCCACAGACTGGGCCCCACCATCTCCCTCGGTCTCCATCCTGCCCTCAGGCAGCTGAGACTCTTAGAGTCTGCTCCAGCCTCTTTCTGGCCTCCAACCCTATGGATGTGAGCTGAGCTGAGGCTAGATCTAGAACTGAGGTGGGCTGAGCGTCTCCGGGCAGCCTAGACACACAGGACATGGGGACAGAACCTGGGACACTCCTGCTGTAGGGCTGGGTGCTGAGGGTGGGGGATGGGACCCCAGGAATGGGCAAGGGCAGGGTGAGCTGCGCTGACTCCGGAGACCCTCTGTGCTGGTCTGTTAACCTTCCATGGCCTCTCCTATAGCTTCTCACCCTGGACGTCCTTGAACTCATCAAGGTGGTGGCCGTGCCTAGGAGGATTCCGCTGACCTCCTTAGTCTGACTCCCTCGCAGTCTGACCCTTTCCAGGACCGGATCTTCCCCATTGTATCGAGAGCATTCCTAGGGTCATCACCCTGCCCCTTAGGGCTCCCAGAGTATGGAGCTAGGGACGCCTCACCATGAGCTCCAGGGGCTCGCTGGGCTGTGAGGCAGTGTGGAGAGGAGTTCCAGGAGCCATAGCACCTGTAGATCCCTCTGAGGGCTGAGCTCGCAGCTCCCATGGAGAATTCTGTATGGGACCACTGAGCTTGGGACTCTGACATCAGACACAGGTGGGATCATGGAAGGAAAGTGTCTGTTGGGCTCTGTGGCTGACACAGCAGGGTCACATTCTCTCCTGACGGTCCTGGCTGCACCAAGAGGGAGGGTGTGGCAGGGAACTGTCCAGGAGAGGAGGCTGGTGTGAGGTGGACCACCTGATTCTGAGCTGAGGCCTCAGGAGAGGCCTTTGGTCTCTCTGTCTCTGTCTCTGTCTCCTCTGATTCTGCCCCTCCTGCTCTCCCCTGTCCCCCGCCCTCCCTCCCTGACACCCCACCCTTACCCTGGCCATCACCTGAGCTCTCCTAGCAGTGCCTCTGCAGATTCTGGGTTCTCAGCTGAACCCTGGGCTCCTCACCTGGTATCAGGATATCCAGGGGGTCACTGGGAGCTGACCAGTTAGAAGAGAGGCTGTGCCCACTACAGCATCCATAGCAGCTACCATGGAAGAAGCTCCCAAGGCCCAGGAGGAAGTCAGCCTGAGAGAGCCCAGCCTCGGGCTGCTGGTGAGTGTGCTGGGGGAGGTCTCCTGCCTCCTCCTTGGACAGAGTGAGTCTGCATAGCAGAGGTCAGAGTGACAGTGCAGGGTCTGGTTGTATCCAGGGGCCAGGACAGGGCTCTGCTGCGTCAGGAGGGAGGGCTTCCTGGACCACCCTGGAGGGAGGAGGAGCCAGCTGAGGGGCTGGATTCCATTGTGCACCTGTCCTTCTGCCTGCTTTGTGGGTCTCCCTGACTGTCACCTTGAGGTTTCTAGCTCTGTACCTGTCCTGACTCAACCTCCTCCTGGGGATCAGTTATTAAGGGATTCAGACATGACTAGATCAAAGGAAGGACTTCCTTACCTGAGACCAGGCGCTGCAGGGTTCGCTGGGACATGACCACACCTGAGGTTTGCTCCAGTAACAGCCATAGCATCTCACCGTTCACCTCTGCCTGGGGGTCACAGGAGGGCCCACAGGGAATGGGGCCTGTCCACTGGGGCCTCTCTGTGAGTCCAGTGTCCAGGAAAGCTTGTCTCCTCCTTCCTCGGTCAGAATGAACCTGTCATATCTCCTCTGTGACACACTGAAGGAACCCATACCCTCCTGAGATCACTACTGGACTGGGCAGGGCTCAGAGACTGGATTTGCTGTAGACCCCAGCAGAGAAGGAGGCTCTGTGTGAAATGGATTTCACCTCCCACACTATCCCTAGGGCTGGGCTGTGAGAGGGGGACACCCGGACACCCCTGAGAGCACACCCCTTCCTAAGGCAGAAGCTGGGGCTGGGATCCTGAGTGTCCTCTCATCTGTCACCACCAGCTCCAGGGGGCCACTGCACTCTGACCAGGTAATGGAACTCCTTCAGTAAGAGCGTGTTGCTGAAAATAACCTGTGCTATTTTCCCTCATGGATGTGATGCCCAGGAGAGCTCTGCAATGTTCACAGGCTTTTCTGACATCTGTGTCCTCCAGGGCACTGAGCTTCGCTTTTCAACCAGATGGCTCTCCTGGGCCTCTAGGGTGCCCTCACACCAGAGGGTCATAGGTTCCCCCCATGGTATCACAGAACATGGCAGCCCAGAGCCTGGGTTTGGGGAGGGTCCCTGAACAGCTGGGTCCCAGACCTTCCTCCTCCCTCAGATCCCAGCTCTCAGCCCCAGGACCCCCCAGACCTCCGGGTTCCAACCCATACCTCTGTGCTCCATCCCCACCCCCCAGGGCTGGCCTCTTGTCTCCAGGCAGAGGAAGGACCAGAGCAGTGGGGGAAACACTCACCTGCCTGCATTTGGGTCCTGGGTCCCAGACTCGACCCTGGAAGAGAGTTCCCTGGGAGAGGTTCTCCCTGGAGCCTGAGCAGGTCCTCTGCTCCCTGGAGTTACCTGAGGCCTTGGTCTCCTGGTGGACTGGCTATGGGTGGGGTTCCTCCCAGACCAACGTGTCCCCTCCCCACTTCCCTTCTCACCCATGCAGAGCAGGACCATGAATGTGGGGCTCATGGTGTCTGCAAACTGCAGTCTCAGCTGTGCCTGTGGCTATGACCTCACTGCCAGGATGGTCACACAGACACATGGGGTGTGGTCACTGGTGGCTGGGTTCTGCTTGTCATGGGCTTCCCACAGGAAGGAGAACTGCTGTCCATATAACCAGGCCGCCATTCCTGCAGGGCCTGAGTCTGGGCAGGTAGGAGCCAGGCGTGGGGTTTCCCCTTCCCCTGGGTCCTTCTGATCTGCCCCCACTACACTGAGCGGCAAGATGCAGCAGCAAGCACTCCGGGAGCTCTCCCGAGCTGGCCCTCCCAGGGCAGGTTCCCCGGGGCTGCTCCTTCCTCTCACGGCCTCCTACAGGTCTCCTCCCTCCTTCAGCTGACAGCACGGGCATCCGGCATCCTCACCGTGGCTGTCCTCCTCCAGCCCTGGACATGCTCTGGGGAAGATGCAGGTCCCTGCTGCAGGTGGATGACAGCAGAGATGTGCTGGGCCCGGCCTGTGCGGCTCACCTGAAGCTTTGTCCTGGGCTTTGTGGTCATCTTGTGTTTTGTGTTTTGAGCATCAGACCAATGACCTCCTGCATGCTGAGCAGGTGCTTTTTTAAAGAAAGTTTATTTATTTATTTATTTATTTATTTATTTAGTGTGTGTGTGTGTGTGTGTGTGTGTGTGTGTG
>NW_004524969.1:18868-21681 GCF_000260255.1 Octodon degus | reverse complement strand
GACTGTGGTGGGCTGCAGGACTCCCATGTGTTGGATGGTGCCACCCACATTCAGGTGTGTCTTGTCTCCCCCTTTGCTGCCACACATGTCATCATCTCTAATAATATAACCCTCCCAAAGGAACAGAGCTTTGCTCTGAGTGGCAGCAGGGTGGTTGGTGGCACCGAGCCCATCACAGAAGGCCAGGGGAAACGCCCCTGTAGATGTACCTCCAAAGTGTCTTCCTAATTTTCCTAGACCTTGCTCTATGCAATGAAGCTGAAAATGGAAACGAAACACCACAGCATGTCAAGAGGTGTTGGGCTCCTTCAGAATTTGGGAGATCCCCCACCCCTTCTGCATTTGAGGGCCACTGCTGTGATTCTCCTATTCAAGTTATGGTGCATGTCCAAAAAGCATAGAAATCAGGAGCGTGCAGAGATGCCTGAGGCCCGTGGGCACAGTATTGTTGTGCAGAGCGAAGACACGAAAACCACCTAAGTGTCAGGGATAGATGAGTGGGCTCAGAAAATTGAATAATATAACTCTCCCAAAGGAACGGAGCTTTGCTGAGTGGCAGCAGGGTGGTTGGTGGCACTGAGCCCATCACAGAAGGCCAGTTGCTGCATGGCGTGAGGTGAACGAGGCCTGCACTGCTCAGGAGCAGGATGCCGCAGGCAGGCTTTGGGTGGAGAGTCGAGGAGATGCTGCGCAATGGGGATGAGGAAGTTTGGAGATCTGCTGCGCAGGTTGCTTCTCTCAGGGACAGTGCTGTTTTGCAAACTTGTAAGTTGTGCACCTGGTGTTTGCAAAAAGGAAGAGATGTTTTTGAGGTGAAGACATGGCTGAAGCAGCAAGCATAAAAATGAATAAAATATTACTTGAATTTTATAGAATATGTCACAGAAATGGAAAGAGAAGCGATAGTAAACACGCACAGGAACTACGACGACGTGAGTACCGAGATCCCTATCGTGGTTTCAAAGGACAGAGCAAATGACATTGGGCAGTGTCACAGAGATGACAGATGGCGATTTGACGGAGACAAGGAAGAACAGGAAGCTGAGCTGCACGCGATACCTTGCCTGGCTCTGGGAGGACGGGCAGAGGCCCCGGTGCGGAGGCGGTTCCAGCCCTGCTGTGGGTCAGGCCCCGGGGGGGTCGAGTCCTTGAAGGAGCCCTGCGAGGCTCGCCCAGCCTCTCTCTCTGCTTCCCTGCTCCCTGAGGTGAGCCGCTCGCTCCACTCCAGGGCAGTCTCACATCCAGTGTGGCAGCAGCGTGGGCCAGCTGGCTGTGGACAGCGACCTCGGACCCTGACCTATGTACAGGACCCACGCATCCTCCTCAGTGCTGATTTTCTCAGGTGCTCGGGCTCAGCGAGGGAACGCTAGCCCAGCACTGACTGCGACTCTGAGTGGTGTCTCCTCGCTGGTCAGTGATGCTGAGCCTTGTCACGTACCTGCCGAGCTTTTTGCACCTCTTTGGCAATGGCCACTCAGTTCCTGCGCTCATTTTTCTAATCAGGTTATTATTATTGTCATCACTGTTGGGAATAAGTGGTAGGACTTCATGGATTAAAAGAATTGTTAATGATGAAGTGTTCATGTCACCCAAAGTGAGGTGCACGCTCAGCGCACCCTGCTTAGGAAACACTGTCTTTACGAAAGTAGAGAAAGCAGTCATAAACTTCATGTGGAGCTGCAGAGTGTCCCTATCATCAGAGAACTGCTGGTCAGCGTAGGGAAAGTGGTCCCCTTGTGTGCGCCAGGCCAGGCCAGAGTGCCTAACGCCACCAAGCCTCTTGCCTCAGACAATGCCAGTCACTAGTCTCTAGGCTATTCTGTGCCTCACGGTACTAATTTTGTCCAAAGTATAAGTAAGTGCTCCTGCCCTGTTTCTCAGCTCCTAATCCTCCCATCAGGAGAGAGAGGGCTCCCCGCCTCCCCGAACACTGCGAGCTGCTTGGGATTCAGTAGATCAGGAGAAACAAAGCTGGGGCAGCAGATTTGCTGTATAGTCTGTACCTAGCTGACTCCTGTATTCTGAGATTTGCATTTATTTTTGCCCTGTGCAATGTAAATACAGTTTTGTGGCTTCTATGTCTATGTGTGAAACTCACAATTTTATAAATTATACATACAAATAATTTTATAAATTTCCTGTACATACATAGCTGTACATCTGCATATGTAGTTGTTTAAAAATTATAACATTTGCTCCTTACATTTTGATTAGCATATTTATATAGTTCTATGACCTACATTGTTATGGTGTGTGTCTAGTTGTCCCTAAAAGCCTCAGTAGTCATGGGGCAGACGGCTAGAGTCTGTGATTAACACACGATGCACTGGGATTGTGGGTGTGGGTGCTGCACCCAGCCAGGGGCAGACAGCCTGAATGCCACACAAGGGAGACAGACCTGCTCTCTGGGGCCACTGTTGCCACTTCGCCTCCCATTGAGGCTGCTCTTTGCCGCCACCATGAAAGGTTGCTCTCGGCCATGTGCCGCTCTGCCTTGGAGCCAGCTGAGTGTGGAGTGAAACCTCCAGGAACCGTGAGCTAAATAAGCCTTTCCTTCCTTAATTCTGGGTGTCAGGTATTTGTCCCAGCAATGGGAGAAGAGAAACCATGACATACATATTGTTTTTGTCACGGAAAATTGAAACAAAATCTGAAAGGTACTCTAGATACTGTAAAAGGAAAAGAAACCATTTCAGGGAAAGGAAGAACTGGGATGAAGGAAAGGAGAAAAGAACAAAGGGGGGCCAGGGAGATGGCTCAGAAGAATAAGCGATTACCTGGCAAGCGCAAGGGCCTGAGTTCAATCCCTGGTT
>NW_004524969.1:17185-18269 GCF_000260255.1 Octodon degus | reverse complement strand
GGTGGCTCAGGCTGCCTGAATGGCAGGTCTAGCTGGGGATCGAACCCCGGTATCCTGCTCCTGAATGCCTTTGCACAAACAGGTGCTAAACAAATGAGCTAAGGGCAGGCCCCTCCCCCTTGTGACTTTTTGACCAATTTTGTATACTTATATCTGCTAATCTGAACAACTAACTTGAAGACAACGACCTGCAATATAACAGCCTTGTTGAATTTAAACAAACAAACAAACAAACAAACAAGCAAAAAAATCTTACCAATTTTTTTTCTGTTGGATTACATTAAGGTAGACCAGACACAATGTATCAATACTTATCTATTCATCTTACAATGGCTACTTGTGTTTTTGTTCTTTTCTATTTTTTCACTCATGCTTTATTTTTTACTTTTTATTTTTTTATGTATTTAGTACAAGGTCTACAGGGTCTACCGGCTCTCACTACACAGGTGGGACTCATGATCCTCCTGTTTTTCGGCCTCCCGAGCGCTGCGATTACAGGTGCCACCACCCGCCTCGTCTCATTCACCGTCTCAGCGTGCCCGGGGCGGGCCGGCTCGGCCGTGGGGCCAGGATCGAACCCGCGTCCTTGCATCTGCCTAAGCAGGCGCTTGATTCGCTGGGCTATCTGGCTGGCCCCTGGAATGACCTAACGTCTTGAATGGCGAAAACACTAAGTGTGAAGCGGAGCTTGGAGGGAGAAGCAGTGTTCCTGAAGCATTCTCTCCCTTACACCATTACCTTTCCGGATTCCTCCTCCCCCAGCTGCCCACCCTGTTGCGGGCACGATGAATAACAGATTCTTGCAGAGTCCGAGACGTCTGGCTTTCGTCTGGGTTTCTCAGGAGCCTGCTCTCCTTCACGGCTGACCTCTGCACTGGGACTGCAAAGCTAATTCAATTCCTATCGATGGAGCCCCGGGGCATTTTAGGTATTATTTTCTCCCAAGAAATACAGATAAGGTTGCCAAGTGTTTCTGTTAATAGTGTCTTCTTAGGCATAACATGGAACAGGTATTTTTCATCAAGTATTGATATGTTGAACTTTAAGTCCCTACAGAATATGGTGAAAAAACATTGAAAAATCA
>NW_004524969.1:5296-12635 GCF_000260255.1 Octodon degus | reverse complement strand
AGTGATCCTTCTGTTTTCAGCCTCCCCAGCCCTGGGATCACAGGCAGGTACACCATGCCCGGACTCAGTGGCCTGCTCGGTGTGCCAGGGGTGGGGCCAGTGCTGCATGTGGTGCCGGGAATCAGACCTCGTCCGTGCACTTGCCTAAGCAGGCGTGTAGTCTGTTATGGGTTCCCAACACAGAAACTAGACCAATCTCCAACTATTAAATTTTATAAGCCTTTATTACCGGGCCCGGGACTGCTTGACCATGCTCACGCAGGAGCGGACAAACGGCGAGAGCGCCTTGGAAGTACAGAGGTTTCACAGGTAAAAACTGCATCCTGTTTGGCACACAAATTTGTCGTTTAACATAGAACAGTACCTTGAGGGACAGTGTGACCATTACTCAGCACATATTCTTTCTGGGAGCTTGGGCGCAGCCTCCCGGCTTTGTTGTCCCCTTTAGCTTTCCCTTTGGTGGCATTTTAAACATAACAGAATGAGAACCTGGCATTGTCTCATTCTTGTTTAAGGTACACCGGTGCACAGTGGTCTTCATTACTGTAGCAACGCTTTTTATTTTTAGTTGGTTTTGTATAGTTGGAAATGTTTTGACCTTTACTTGGATTTATTTTGTAAGCCTATTCTGCTAACGCTCGGTCTATTGAGGATTTATCGATGTACACTGAGCCTGCTTGCAGTCTCACAAGGAAGCAGTCACAGAAAGTTGAGCAAAGTAATTTTTTATTTTTTGGCAGAACCGGGGATTGAACTCAGGCCCTTGTGCCTGCCAGGGAAGCGCTTATTCTACTGAGCCATCTCCCTGGTCCCGAGCAAAGTAATTTTTTACATTTAATTTTACATCAACTCATTACATTAGTTTCACATTAACCCTTTACAAGCCCGCTGAGCTATCTCACAGGCCCTCCCCTGGTTATTTCAATTTTTATTTGTTTCTAAATATTTAATGACTTTCTAGAATTCTGTCTGCATTTTCCTAATTGAATGTGGCTGTTGCCAGAACTCACCCTTGGTGCACCTTACAGAAGGCTGTATGGGGACTAGAAAACAGAAGGCAGACAAGAAGTCTGGGGCGGAGTGCTTTCTACATGCTCAATAGGCAGAACGGACTGAGGTGTTTGCCAAGTGTTTTCTGTACTAACTTTCTCTTTGTTCTGGAAGGGACTTTGAATGTGACTGAATCTTCTTCCAATTCTGCTTTGCTTTGAGGCATTTTGAAGTCTCCCGCATAGGTGTGTGTGCATTTAGAATGTGTTTGTCTTCCCTGTGGTTCATGTGTTTGTCATTATGAAGTACCCCCTGTCTGTCTGTCTGTCTGTCTGTCTGTCTGTCTGTCTTTCTGTCTTCTGTCTGTCTATCTGTCTGTCTGTCTGTCTATCTATCTATCTATCTATCTATCTATCTATCTATCTATCTATCTATCATCTATCTATCTGTATCAATCTAGCTATCATCTGTCTATCTATTCCTTTTCTGTATTTAGGACAGGGTCTACAGAGTCTCACTACACAGACTGGACTTGTAGTGATGCCCCTGTGTTCAGCCTCCCAAGCACTGGGATTGCAGGCACGTGCCACCATGCCCAGTTTCAGTCACCTCTGATTGAGAGGTGCCCCGATCCGCCTAAGCAGGTGCTTTAGTCTGCTCTCCGGATGGCATTTTTTTTTTTTTTTTTTGGCAGGCTCTTGCTATGCAGTTCAGGCTGGCCTGTGCTTGCTTTTGTAGCCCTGAGGCTGGTCTCGAAGTCACAGTGATCCTCCTGTCTCAGCTTCCCAAGTGCTGGCGTTACAGGTGTGTCCCGCTATGCCTGGTTCCCATCTTTCTTATTTTTAGTGTTTCTGGCATAAAATCCTCTATGCTTTCAGCTTTGTGGCTATTTCTTTGAGGCTGGGATTCTCTCTTGGCCTTGGGCGCACCCAGCAAGTTCTCTCCCATGAGCCACGGCCCGGCCTCATGGTTTCATATTTGATTTGTTTTTTATTTACTGAAACACATGGCTCGTAGTGTGGGTTCTCCTGTGTCATGCACAGGATCTGCCAGCCCTGTGCTCAGAGCTGTGGACCTTGCACACCCAATATCTCTCTCGCACATCTTCCTCATTTGCAGCTTTGTACTTTTTTTGTACTGGGAATTGAACCCAGAACCTTGCACTTGCCAGGCAGGCGATTGCGCCCCTGAGCTGTACCCCCAGCTGCAGCTTCACACCTGAGCTGCCATTCACAGTGACAGCATGGAGCAAGGTACGCCATGACAGTCCACAGTCCACGCACATTTACTGCTTCTTGCACCTCAAATGATTTTTTATTTTATTTTATTGAGAAACAAATAGCAATAAGACAGTTTCAAAACTGATTAATAGGACAGTTTTGATAATTAATACATTGTACACTGTGATCTTAGTGGTTATCCATAGTACAAGAAGCAGGCAGGATATCCTGTCCAAACACTGTTAGTACACCTCTTTCTTCTCATTGAATTACGCGAAAGTAGCTGTATATCTATCCTAACTATTCTGTATATACAAATACAAAATGGTCCTTCCTTTGTATCCCCTTTTTTTGTTTAGTCCTGTCCGACATGGGTATTCCATTGGCATCTAAATACTGTAGGTGCTTGAATTCAGCAAAACAATCCAACACAGTCCAGCAGGCCACAATAGTAGTGGGTTATCTGCAAAAGTTGTTAACTTGAGCCTTTCACTCAGCATATTAATATGGTTTTCCTTTATATACCTCGTTTTTATTCAAATGATTTTTGAAATATTTATTTTTTATTTATTACATTTATTTATTGTGTGTGTGTGTGGCCAGCTCAGCCCACCAGGGGGCGGGTCTGGCTGGCATGTGGTGCTGGGGATCGAACCGCGGTCCCTGTGCTTTGCCAAGCTTGTTTCAAGTAGGTGCTTTAGACCACTGAGCCATCTCTCCAGCCCTCAAATGATTTTTGAAATTTAAGTTTCTATCTGATATTATTAACCTCTTGCTAACTGAAATTTTATTGTGAAACAGCACACCTAGTCACAAAATGTCTCAACTGCTCAGCAGCCTCGGAAATTTCAACCTCATCATGATTGATGAAAGATCTCTATTCCTGGAATAGAATCGTAGGGCCAAGTGTTTTCTGTTGCTGTTTGTAGGGGCTGTAAAAGGTTAATATAAAAGTAATGTGATGAGTTAATGTAAAACTAAATGTAAAAAATTGCTCTGCTCAACTTTCTGTGACCCTGTTTCCTTGTAAGACTGCGAGGAGGCTTGGTGTACCGTTGATGGGTCATCCACAGACTGAGAGTTCCCAGAAAAAATGTGTGCTGAGTAATGGTCACGCTGTCCCTAAACGTACTGTGCTACGTTAAATGACAAATTTGTTTGCCAAACAGGATGCAGTTTCTACCTTTAAAACCTCTATATTTCTAAGGCTCCTGGCCATTTGTCCTCTCCTGTGTGAGAGGACAAGCGGTCCCGGGCCCGGTAATAAAAGGCTCATATTTAAATTTTAATTTGGACTCAGATCTGGTTTCTATGTTGAGAACCCATAACAGGGGCACGTGTTTTCTGTTGCTGTTTAAAATTGCTGATTCACTGGAGAATTTCCAGTTTCTAAAGAAGAGTTTGCTGCAATTCTTACCTTCGTTCCTTTATGCACCACACTCCAAGAACTGGGGGCTGGGACGTGAGCACGCGATTCTGAGGTGCAGCGACTCACCCCTGGGCCATCCATCTGGGGTTCTCTCTGCTCCTGCTGCCTCCCTCAACGCCCCAGCCACCTCCCTGGCCCTTATCCTCTGATTCTGAAGGACATTTTCCATGAGTGAAGAGTCGGCAATTTTTCTTTTGCTACTGATGTACTAAAATGAAAGAACTAGACAGAAGGCGCGGGAGTGGATCTTAACTATAGATTTCATGTAATTCCTTATTTATTCACTAATAAGAATTTCTCTGCACACCATGCAGGCCCCGCCCCCAGGGCACGCTGAGCTGGTGACCAAGCCCAGGCGTGGTGGCGCACACCTGTAATCCCAGTGCTGGGGAGGCTGAAAACAGGAGATCACTATAAATCTGAACTGCATCGTGAGACCCTGTACCAAATACATACACGGAAAAAAAAAATTTCCTGACTGGGAAGCTTTTCTAACCCAGCGTCTCCTAGGGACAGGACAGGCACACTTCCTGTGTGCTCCTTTGGTT
Organism: Octodon degus; assembly: GCF_000260255.1. NCBI lineage: Eukaryota > Metazoa > Chordata > Mammalia > Rodentia > Octodontidae > Octodon > Octodon degus. The sequence continues at coordinate 8,448 of NW_004524969.1, read as the reverse complement.
GTTCTTCCTCTGCCTTAGATGTGCCATGTTCCTCTACATCTGTTACATCAGAGAAAAGCGCTAGAGGGCAGGCCAAACAGCTCAGCGGATTAAAGCGCCTGCAAGCTGGTGCAGGATCCAGGGTTTGAACCCCGGCCCTGCTGTGCTGGCCCTCCAGGGCGCACTGAGACGGTGATTGAGACTGGGCGTGGTGGTGTGCGCCTGTAATCCCAGCTCTTGGGAGGCTGCAAGCAGGTGGATCACTACGAGTCCAATCTAGTAGTGAGACCCTGAACACCCTGTAGACCCTTCCTTAAAAAAAAAAAAAAAAAAAAAAAGTGCCTGACCGCTCAGCGTTGCTCCAAGCTGCTCCTTGCTCCCATTTCATTCACGTATCCAGTTTATCTCTGGTGTCGAGCTCCTCACCGCTGATTTAGCGTCCACGCTTCGCGTCACATCCTCACCGCACACGCTGCTGACCAAATCGAAGGAAGTCACGTATGTGGGTACAAAGGCAAGCGGGTGTGTTCGCAGCCAGCTCCGAGATGGGGCCACTCGCCTCAGCTCTCCAGCCCCCGCGGGCTGGCGGTTGGGCGGGCGGGCCCGGGGCTTCTTCACAGCCAGGCGCAGAGGGGCGAGGACCCGGAGAGGACGCGGCGCTCCACGCCTGCCTGCCCCGCCAGCCTCTCCCGCTCGGCCTCCTCCTCCTGCTGGGGAGGGCAACCCGGCCTCCAGCCTCCTTCGACCGATGTTGGTCATGTGTTCAGCAGGACGAAACTTGAAGCTGTTTATCTCTAAAAGAAAAACATCTAACTTTATTTATTTATTTTTTGGCGGAACAGGGGATTGAACTCAGACCCTTGCGCTTGCCAGGGAAGCGCTTATTCCACTGAGTCATCTCCCCGGCCCCTAAACAAATCTAACTTTTAAAATTCCACTTTACAATGCAAGTTATAAACCCAGGCTTTTGTACTGAGTTCATCTCCAGTCCTTTTCACGTTTCATTTTTAAAAATTTTTTTTTATTTATGTGTGTGTGTGTGTGTGTGTGTGTGTGGCCAGCTCAGCCCACCAGGGGGCGGGGCTGGCTGGCATGTGGTGCTGGGGGATTGAACCGCGGTCCCCGTGCTTTGCTAAGCTTGTTCTAAGTAGGTGCTTTAGACCACTGAGCCATCTCACCAGCCCCTCACGTTTCATTTTGAGGCAGGCGAGCTCGCATTTGCTAGGCTGGCCATGCGGGGCTCCGGTCGTGGTCCGCCTCAGCTTCCTGCTGTGCTGCCTTCCAGGGGAGCATCGCCAAGTCCGGAATCCTGGCTTCTCACGGTCTGTCAGCCACCAGCCTCACCTGCTACATCTCCTGCGTCTTTCGATCAGGCGGTGGCTGGGTACCACGGGGCCACATGCTCCTTTCCACATGGACTTCACGGATAGCTTGGTGTCTTGACCGGTTCCGTTTGAAGCACCTGTTCTGAGTCCTCCGGCAGCGGCGCTGCGAGCCGGGTTACCCTGATCGCAGGCTGCAGGCTCATGCAGGAAGATTTGCTGCCCCCTGCTGGTGGCTGCGCTCCGTGCAGGGACGTTGCCTCCTGGCGATCTGTAGCATGCCCACCTCCGCGGTGTGGACCGGCCAGAAGACCAAGCCCAGCAAGTGCTGAACGGTCCCGGGGAGGACAGCCCCTCCCTAAAGGCTTGAGTCCAAGATGCTCCTCCATGCTTGCACCGTGACCCCTCCATTCAGGGCCACCGAGTCAGAGCTGGCTGGGCCCCGCAACCCAGCTTGCTCCTTAGAGCCTCGCCAGGGTGCGCCGCTCTGCTCCCTGCTCAGGGACAGGCTTGTGGCCGGAAGCAGCGGTTTCTCTTGTGCACCCAGCCTCAGGCTTGGGCAGCATCTGTGTGCCTGGGCCAGGGGGCGGCTGTTGGTGGCTCTGTTCATGACAGTGCAGGTCTCCCTTGTGCGTGTCGGATGGAGATTTCCTGTCCCTCCACAGGGCTTGCAAATCTCCAGCGGAGCTTGTGTGTGATCAAGAAAGTAGACGGTTGCAGATCCTGGAAGGTATTTGTGCAGGAATTCGGGCCCCACGCAGTTTCCTGTTCTACTACCAGTCCCCAAAAGTTAGAGTACCTTGTGAGGTACTGTTCCAGTGCTAGAAATTTATTCATTTATTTTTCAAGGAAGCAGGCTCCGCAGGGCAGGTGTGCGCACCCTGCAGCCCCCGTGCAAGAGAACGCAGTGGCCTAAAAATGTTTTATTGTCATTGGTACGTGTTTGCAGGGCATTAGGGTCGTATTGGTCCTGCACCACGGATACACGAAGGTAACATATCTTATTTTGATGTTTTGTTTTGTGTTTTGGAGGTAGGCTCCCGCTTTATGGTGCAGGTTGGCCTTGTAGTTATCATGTAGCCCAGGCTGGTCTGGAACTCAAGGTGATCCTCCTGCCTCTGCCTCCTGAGTGCTGGGATTACATGTTATTTATTTTTTTTAAACATTTATTTATGTGTGTGTGTGGCCAGCTCAGCCCACCAGGGGGCGGGGCTGGCAGGCATGTGGTGCTGGGGGATTGAACGGCAGTCCCTGTGCTTTGCTAAGCTTGTTCTAAGTAGGTGCTTTAGACCACTGAGCCATCTCACCAGCCCCTATTTTCTACTTCTTTTTTTGTTCAGTGAGTTCATTATTGTTGTACAGGATCACTATTGATTTTTGCATATTGATTTTGTATTTTGGTACATTGCTTGACTTGTTCATTAATCCTAGAAATCAGTTTGTGGTCATCTATATAGAGGATATTATCTGAAAATATTAATTTGACTTGTTTTATTTTTATATGCATCTTTTGTATTTCTTTCTGTTTCCTGATTTTGTATTTTTTTTTTTTTTTGGTGGAACCAGGGATTGAACTCAGGCCCCTGCACTTGCCAGGGAAGCGCTTATTCCGCTGAGCCATCTCCCCAGCCCCTGATTTTGTATTCTGCCAGACTACTGAATTTGGTTATTAATTCTAGGAGTCTTTTGGTGGATTTTTTTGGCTCTGCTAGGTAGAAGATCATGTGTAAATAATGACAATTTGCCTTTTTTTTCCTGTCCTTTTGAATTCTTCTTTTGCCTGATTTCTCTGGCTAATATTTTGATTACTGTTGAACATGAGGGGTGAGAGTGAGTATTCTTTCTTTCTCT
>NW_004524969.1:1814-3526 GCF_000260255.1 Octodon degus | reverse complement strand
TCTTTAATTTTTATTTATTTTTTTGTATTTTAGGGAAGGGTCTACAGGGTGTTCAGGGTCTCACTACTAGATGGACTCCTACTGATCCAGCTTTACAGCCTGCCAAGAGCTGGGATTACAGGCCTGCGCCACCACGCCCAGTCTCAATTGCTGTCTCAGTGCGCCTGGGCTGGGGCTTGCCCGGCAGGCCTGGGGATTGAACCCCTGGCCCCTGTGCTTTAATTTGCTGATCTATTTGGCTGGTTCTTTAAAATCTAGATATACTTAATGACCATATTCATTATAAATATTTGTCCCAGTGCTTGATATATCTTCTTTTTTTGTAGAACCGGGGATTGAACTCAGGCCCTTGTGCTTGCCAGGAAAGTGCTTATTCTACTGAGCCATCTCCCCGGCCCCTACATGCTATATCTTGTTTCCCCTTTTTCTTCCCGTCAGCCTCCTCCCTTCAACTTCTCTTCCCCTTCTTATTTACAAAGCTCAGTTTCCATTTTATCCTTTTCACCTTTTTCTTTTCCCCTTCTTTCCCCTTCACCATCCCTACTTCCCCTTTCTTTTTGAACAATTTTGGCCCATTTCTGCCCACTTCACATTCTGTAGTATATACATTTTGCATCTCATACACCCTTTCAGATCTTCACACCCGAGAGTCTATGTGGTACTTACACATGCATGTCTGATTTGTTTCACTGAAGAATATGGTCTTAAGGTCCAGCCATTTAGCTATAAATGTCTCAAATTTATCCTTTTTATGGCTGACTAGTGTACTGTTGTATAAAGAAGAAGCACATCATTTTATTTATTTCATGTATTTAGTACAAGGCCTACAGGGTCTACAGGGTCTACAGGGTCTACAGGGTCTACAGGGTCTATAGGGTCTCACTGTGTAGATCAGACTCGTAGTGATCCTCCTGTTTCCAGCCTCCCCAGTGCTGGGATTGTAGGTGGGCACCACCACACCCAGTCTCAGTTGCCATCTCAGTGTGCCCTGGGGGCTGCGCCAGCACAGCACGCCAGGGATTGAACTGTGGTCCCTGAGCCTGCCTAAGCAGGCACTTTAGTTCGCTGAAGTCTCTGGCTGGCCCAACACATCCTTTTTATCCATTCATCAGTTGATTGAAATTTAAAAAAAAATGCATTTGGTTGCTGCAAAGTGTCACTATGCTGTGTGGACTTGTGGTGAGCCTCCTGTTTTCAGCCTCTGAGCACTGGGATTACAGGCATGTGCCACTCACCTGGACTCTGGCCGGCTCAGCACAGGGTGGGGCTGGTGCGGCATGTGGTGCAGGGATCAAACTGCGGTCCTTTGGCTTGGCCAAGCTTACCTAAGCAGGCGCGTTAGTCCACTGAGCAATCTCACGGCTCCTGGCTTTTGGGTTTTCCTATTAGAAACTGTGCTGCTGTAGACATGTGTGCACATATATGCATGTAGTATGATGCCTTTAATTCATTCAGGAGGATAGCATGAAAGGTAGAGGAGGGTCCACCGAGACCTCTAGTGGCAGCGCTTTGAGGAATCTCTACGCTAAATTTCCACAGTGGTAGCTTGTTTTTGCTTTGTAGTATTTTATTTCATTGTACACGTTTGGAATGCATGCAGTTTATAGTCATCTTGGCGGGGTGGTTACATGTGGTATTATAGCTTCTTTTCTTTTTAAAAAACTTGCCTTTTCTCCTGCTCCTCCTCCTCCCTGTCCTCCTCCAGGTGCCCT
>NW_004524969.1:0-650 GCF_000260255.1 Octodon degus | reverse complement strand
TGGGGGATTGAACCGCGGTCCCTGATGCCTTGCCAAGCTTGTTCTAAGTAGGTGCTTTAGACCACTGAGCCATCTCTCCAGCCCCTAAACTTTTTATATATATATACTTGTTGATCATTTCATATCTTCCTCTGTGCAGTGTGTTCACTTCTCTTGCCCATTTCATGAATGGGCCTTTAATTTTCGGTGGTTTAATTTCTGAGTTCTTTGACTATTCTCGATATCAAGTCTCTGTCTGAGGAGTAGCCGGCAAAATTTCCCCGTTCTGTGATTCTTCACTCTACTGTCTGATTCTTCTGCCAACGGGAGCTTGTCGTCTGATAAAATCCCATTTCTTGATTCCTGCTGCTCTTTCTGTGTGACTGAGGTTCTGCTTGGACAATCATTTCCTACACTTTTGTCTTCTAGTGTTCTACCTATTTTATCTTCCAGAAGGCTTACTGTTTCTGGTTTTTTAAAAATTCATTTTAATGAAAGAAAAAGATAAAATAGCAATGAAACAGTTTCAAAACAGATGAGGAGGACAGTTACAATAATTAATACGTTGTATATTGTTATCTTCGTGTTAGTTATTTAAAGGACAAGATGCAAGATATCAACATTAAAACAGAGATAGCTGCCAGCTGTGCTGATAACTCACTACCATTATG
>NW_004524968.1:657078-657571 GCF_000260255.1 Octodon degus | reverse complement strand
AGCTATTCCTCTACTGGGAATTTTCCCAGAGGATCTGAAAACATCATATCATAGTGATATATGTGTGCCTATGTTTATAGCGGCACAATTTGTGACAGCCAAATCTTGGAAACAACCAAGATGCCCATCACCTGAGTAATGATTGAAAAAGATGTGGTATTTTTGCACAATGGAGTATTATGCAGCTATTAAAAATGATAAACTGCAAGCCTTTATATTGAAGTGGATGCCACTTGAACATATACTCAAGTGAAATAAATCAGACATACATGTGTAAATATCATATAGTCTCCCTAATATGAGAACTCAAAAGAAGAAATACAAATAGAAAGATATAATACAAGTAAAAGGAAGGCAGGATCTCAAGCACTTAACTAATCAAGAGAGGGAAAGGAGAAGATCTAGGAAACATCGCAATGTCAATCCATACAGTTATATGTAAAAGATGAGCAAGGCAATAATCCTGTGAATCTTCAGAAGATTTTTAATCTAG
>NW_004524968.1:649905-655368 GCF_000260255.1 Octodon degus | reverse complement strand
GACCCAATGCTATTATGGGCTTCTAGACTCTTTTAGAATATTTTGCTGAGTTTACATACCTATAATATTCAAATAACGGAACTTCACAAAAAAAGGGTATACACATGAATGTCCATTTTGTATCTGTGTATTCAAATTGGTTAGGATAGATATATAGTTACATTCTGTTAATGAATAGAATTATTTGTTCTAATGGTGTTTGTCAATAGGATATCAAGTCTGCATCTTGTACAGCAATTAACCACTAAGAAGAATGTATGCAGTGTGTTAATTAGTGAAACTGTCCTAGCGATTTTATTTGAACGTGTCTCATTGCTATTTATCAATAAAGTTATGAAAATCAAAGGATTACTTATAAAGCTACTATTTGAAGAACTCATTCAAGCCATCTGTATCCCTCCTGGATATATTTCCAAAAGACCTGAAAAACTCATACCACAGTGATATATGTTTACCTATGCTTATAGCAGTGCAAATTGTTATAGCTAAATCCTTGGAACATCGCTGATGCTTATCAACTGAAGAAAGGATAAAGAAAAGGTAGTCGTTTTACACAATACAGTATTATTCATCCATAAAACAGGATAAATTTGAGTCTTTTGTTGGTAAAAGGATGCAACTAGAGAACATACTCTTAAGTGAAATAAATCAGACCACCATGTGCAAACATCATAGCATTTCCTTAGTCTGAGAACTTGAAAGAGAAAAATGGAATCTCAAGGGTATAATACAATAGCTACTGAGCAAAGGGCTTGAACTTATTCAAAAGGAAAGCGTTACTGAGTTGAGGAGAAGGACAGTAGGGATGTGGGGGAAAGAGATTTATTTATGTATGTAAGCAAGATGGTTTGGACAACTGTACTGTGCATTTCTGATGGTCTATGGAGAGGAGCAGTCAATGCTCAATTTTTCTCATCTCCTTTTTTCAATTGTTTGTACTTTCTCTATGTAGAGAAAAAGTTTTTATACATTTGTTTGTTTTTTCTTCTTCCAATTTTACATGAATATATCAGTTAATATAAATGACGGACTGAAAGACACTAAGTGTTACAACAAATACTGTGAAATTCATATTGCTTTGTTAAATGATAAAAAAAAGAATTTTTGATTTTCTCTCATTTCTCACAGGCAAGATCTCTTGCAATAAATAACCTTCAATTTTTTTTTACTTTTTAAAGAATACAAAATGGTGATATAAAAGAGAAACAGCATTAGAAATGAGGAAAGGTTTTTCTAAACAAAGTAACTTGACTTTAGTATTGGTTGCTGTATTATATGATGCTATCTTCAACGTAGTTGTTCAACTTGTTTGCAGTCCAAAAATTAGAGAAAAAGAAGGGCTGCAATGTCAGCCAACATTTTGGCCCAAGTCTTTCAAGGTCAGTAAGGACTCAGGACATAAGTGAACCTGTATTATAACAACCTACAACTCAGGGATGTCCCAAATTTTCTGATCAAGATAATGAGGCCACAGAGAAAAGTGATTGACATGTAGAGTGTGCCTGAAGAGAATAACATGGAGAGAACACATTCTCTCAGGTGGTCAAGCAATGCCCATGACTCATCCACATGGCTGATAAGGACAAAGGATCTACAAACTGTGGTACAGGGTTCGAGGGTAAATCCTGAGGGGACTTGACTGACCTTGTCAGACACAGAAGTTATATTTCCTGTTATATAGGTTTTGCTTTATCTTGGTCTTAACCATCCAGCAGAAAAGTATCAAAACGAGGTATAAAAACTAAAGTCATATTAATATGCTGAGCTGTAAAAGGCTCAAGTCAACAACTTCTGACATTGCCAGTCCTATGGATACCCACTACTATTATGGACTACTGGACTATATTGGATTATTTTTCTGAATTCACACACCTACAATATTTCAATGGCAATAGAATACCCACCTCCAACAAACTAAACAAAAATGGTGGTATAAATGAAGGAACATTTTGTATCTGTATATACAAAACAGTTAAGATAGATATACAGCTACTTTCTCTTAATTCAATGAAAAGAAAGATTTGTACTAATAGTGTTTGGACAGGATATCATTTCTGCATCTTGTACTATGAATAACTACTATGAAGACAACAATATGCAGTGTATTAATTATTGTAACTGTCCTACTAACCTGTTTTAAAACTATATTATTGCTATTTGTTTCTCAATAAAATTAATAAAAAATTTAAAAATTACCATGTGTATCTGAAAAAAGTGTGTATTCAGCTGTGGTTGGGTGGAACACTCTGCATATGTCCATTAAGTCCACTTGTACTGAGCTTTGGTTCAGTTCTGCTACTTCTTTGCTAATTTTTCACCTGCTTGATCTATCTTTTGAGGATAAGGGGGTGATAAGATCTCCTGTTAAGATTGTCACATTGGATATTAGATTTTCCAAGTCAATTAAGATTTGTCTTATATAGTTGTGTGCTCCCATGTTGGGTGCACACATATTTATGAGTGTTACTTCTTCCTTTTGAATGTTTCTCTTAACTAGTTTAGAGTGGCCATCTTTATTTCATTTGATCATTCTTGATTTGAAGATGAAACTGTCTGCGAACAGGATTGCTACCCAAGCTTTTTTTTCTGAGGTGCTGGGGCATGTAGTATTGTTTTCCATCCTTTGACTTTCAGCCTATGAATTTCTTATGAGTTATGTGTGTTTCTTCTATTACAGCATACTTTTGGGTTTTGCTTCCTAATCCACTGTGCCAGTCTATTTCTTTTAATTGGTGAATTGAGTACATTTATGTTGACAGTTATAATTGAGATGTATTGACTTATAATTAGCATGCTTTTACCTGCTGTCTTTTACCCCTGCTTTCCCTATTTGTTGGGTCCTTTTCATTCTCATTCGTGGAGTTCTGATCATTTTGGTCCCTGTGTAGAATGCCTTTTAGTAGTCTGTGTAGAGTTGGCTTTGTCATCATGAAAATCTTTACTTGTTATTTGTCATGGAAGTATTTCACTTCTCCATCAGACTTGAAGGAGAGTTTTGCAGGGCATAGTAGTCAGGGATGGATTTTGTTTTAATAGAGGACTTGAAGTACTGTCCTCCATGCTCTTCTTGACTTCATGGTTTTTGAAGAGAGTCTGCCATTATTCTGATGCATTTTCCTTTAAATGTGATCTGTTCCTTTACTCCAGAAGCTTTTGGTACATTGTTCTTGTGTTATATTTCTGGGATCTTGACTTTTATATGTCTGGGTGTGTTTTTAATTGGGTTGATGTTATTTGGATTCCTATATGCTTTGGTTACCTGAATGGCAGATTGGTTCCCCATATTTAGGAAGTTTTATGCTCTTACTTCTGCTAATATTTAGCAGTTGATAAACTTTTGTAACTATTGGTTTTGTGTTTTAGACAGTAAGAGCAAACATTATGTCTGTATAGCTAAGCAGATATTAAATTGGGAATTTGTATTTAAGCTAGTTCCCCTGAGTTCTGTCTGATCACCTTCATTTGATGTACCTGGGCTGTTCCAGACTGACTAATTCAACCTGATTACCTTTTGCCCACTTTCTCAGTCAAGAGAGAAAGTGGGAGGACACTCTTATAAACTTGGTTCTAGCAAAGTGTCTCAGCTTACCAGGTGCAGATCTACAAAATTTGAACTCCTCCCAGTGTGCCTGGATTGGGTTTAGCCACTGTGCTCAGCTTCTTCCTGCTGCAGCTCGTGGAAGTGAAACCATTGTGCCCCTCTGGCAAGATGTTCTGCTTCTGGATTAATTCTTTGGTTTTGGCCCCTAACTTCTCTGCAGGACTTCTGGTGCAGAGTTTCACACCATGCTTATATTCCACTCCTGGGCTGGGTCTGGAGAGGTCCAGAGAGCATGGCGGAAGGCCTCACTCACACGCTGGGCCTGGGCTAGGTCCAGAGGTGTCTAGCGGTCACAGCGGAGCAGAAGCTCTCTCTCACACACACACACAGGGCCTGGGTTGGGTTGGAGAGGTCCCGAGAGCAGTGTGAAAGGTCTCAGTTACAGCTAGGCCTGGGCTTGGTCCCTATCTTTTCTTTTGCACAGTTTTCTCTCCAAATTCACAATACATATTGTACATTTGATATCTGTTTTTCTTGTTAAATGTAGGTTTTTTAGCATAATGGAGTACTACTCAGCCATAAGGAAGGACAAACTGGAAACTTACTGGTAAATGTATGCAAATCAAGACCATAAGTGAAATAAATCAAAATCATATGTATAAATAACATACTATCTCACTATTAATGAATTTTGGATATACATGATGATAACATTCATCTTTGGGCATTAATACTTCTACATGATAGATATGGCATCTTCTTTTTTTCTGCTACTCTCCTTTAGCCCCTATTCTCCTCCTCTTTATGTACCAAAGATTTCTATTCACTTTTTGTGGTTGGGTGGAACACTGTGTATATGTCCACTAAATCCTTTTGTTCAAAGGCTTGGTTCAGTTCTGCTACCCCTTTACTAATTTCTTGTCTGCTTGAGCTATCTTTTGGGAATAAGAGTGTTTTAAGGTCTCTTACTAAGATTGTGTTCTTAGAAATTAGATTTCTCATGTCCATTAAGAATTGTCTTATAGGGCAGGGGACATGGCTCAGTGGAATAAGCTTTTCCTTGGCAAGTGAAGGGCCTGAGTTCAATCCTCAGTTCTGCCAAAAAATAATAATAATAATTGTCTTATGTAATTGGGTACTCCCATGTTTGTGCATACAGATTTATGACTGTTACCTCTTCCTTTTGTATTTTACCCTAACCAGTATATAACAGCCTTCTTTATTTTGTTTGATCATTCTTGGTTTGAACTTTGATTGTGTGCAAACAGGATTGCTTCCCCTGCTTTGTTCTGAGTTCATGGAGTATGTAGTATTGTTTTCCTTTCTTTGACTTTCAGCCCATGAATTTCTTTATACATTAAGTGTGTTTCTTGTATACAGCATATTGTTGAATTTTGCTTTCTAATCCACTCTGCCAATCTATTTCTTTTAATTGGTGAATTGGGTCCATTTACACTGATGGTTATAATTGAGATGTACTGACTTGTGTTTGACATGTTAACTGCCTTTTGATGGTTCTGTTTTTATCCTGAGTTTAACTGTTTGATCTGCTTGGTGGGTTCTTTTTTTTTTCTCATTCATGGGGTTGTCGCCACTTTGATCCCTCTCTAGAACATCTTTTAATAGTCTCTGTGGGGTTGGTTTGGTCTTCATTAATTTCTTTAATTGTTCTGTGTCTTGGATGTACTTTACTTCTATCAAACTTCAGAGTTTTTTGGATATATCAGTCTGGGTTGGAATTTGTTTTCTTGCAAGACTTGAAGTACTTTGATCCATGCTTTTCTTGACTTGATGTTTTGTGAAGAGAAATCTGCTGTTATTCTGATAGATTTTCCTTTAAATGTGATCTGTTTTTTTCTCTCTCTCTATTGGCTTTTATCCTTGTACTGAGTCTCTGGGATCTTGATTATTATACGCCCAGG
>NW_004524968.1:642012-649695 GCF_000260255.1 Octodon degus | reverse complement strand
GACATCCTTGTTTTTAGCATACCTTTTCTTACCGTTTCAGTAGCTGCAACAGTATCGTCAAAGTCTTAAAGTCTATCTTCACTTTCATTCAGATGGTTTTGCCAACTTTTAAATGAGTTTTTAATCTCTTGAATATCTTCGAATCTGCATCCTACATTCTATTTGTTTTCTATATTGCTCGTTCAAGATTTCCATCATTTTTCTATTCTCCTCTCTGTTTTTCTCAGTTTCTTCTTTAGAAACACTTAGTAATTCTTTCATTATACTTATCACTTTTTTTTTTACTTCAGGGACTATTTCTGATCTGATTTCCTCTATATGTTTCTGTAGGGTTTTTTTCTTTCTTCAGACACAATTATTTCAGAAATTTCACTTGTGTGACTTCCAATTTCTTCTATGCTATTGTCTCCTGCATTTGTTCTTGTGGGCTCGAGGCCTGAGGATGCATTTTGTTCCTTCTTTTTCTCATTTTGTATTACACTGCTCCCTGACATTTGTTGTAGAGCTTTAGATCTGTTGTTACCCAAGCACCTACCAATATTATTACTCAAAAGAGATCAGGTAATTAAGGAAGTTAGTTTTGTATTTATAGCACAAGAATTAGCAACACTAATAATGGGTAGTGAGATTTAACAATTGGTAATCTTTTTATCTAATGGGTTTATATTTCAAACTGTAAGAGCAAACATTATGATTGTATAGCTAAGCAAATATTAAATTAGGAATATATATTTAAATTAGTTCCCCCTAAGTTCTGTCTGGTTACCTCTCCTTGATATACCTAGAGTCTTTTACGTGGATTAGTTTGCCCCAGTTACCTGTTGCCACCCTCAAGACAGAGAATACTCACATAGGTCAGAGTTTAGCAGTGACCTGGTCAGTTTACCTGGTCTGATCTACCAAGTTCTAACTCATCCAGCTGGGCCTGTCTTGGGTCTGGTTACTGTGCTTGGTTTCTTCCTCCTGGGCACTGTGTTGTGGAGTTACTCTCTGGCTGGTCCCAAACCAACTCGGCTGCCCTAATGTGAAGTTCCTCTTTGGTATGTCCCAAACTGACCTTGGCACTGTGTTGTGGAGTCCTTCCCTGGCAGGTCACAAACTGTCTGGGCCGCCCTAATGTGAAGTTCCTCCCTGGCTGGTCCCAAACCAACTTGGCTGCTCCAATAGGGAGCTCCTCTCTGGTAGGTCCCAAGCTGACTCAGCCCCTCTAATGTGTTTTTACTCTTCAATATAATATAAAATTGAAAAAAATAAAAAATAAACTTTAAAAAACTCAAACAACTTTGAAAAAAATAAATTAGAATGTTTTCCTAAATAGTTCACCATTTCATTATTTTAATTTCATTCTTTTTTACGTATTTTAGTACAGGGTCTCACTATACAGATCTGACTCTTTCTCCTCCTCCTGTTTTCAGCCTCCCAAGTGCTGAGATTACAGGCACATACCAAGCCCAGTCTCAGTCACCGACTCAGCTTGCCTGGGGGTGGGGCTAGCACCGCACATCCAGGATCAAATTCCTGTCCCTGAGTCTGCCTAAACCGGTGCTTTAGTCTGCTGAGTTATCTGGCTGGTTCTAATTTCATTCTTTAGTATTGCTGATTCTCAGGTGTGATTGTAATTATAGTTACATTGCTAAATGGCAATTATTATGGAAAGTTGACATGTCTTAGATATATTTTCTTTTTTTTTGATCTGTACTAATAGCCATAAAATTTATTTTATGCAATAATTTTATACCAATATCACATGTATTTCCACAGAGAAACATTTTATTTTCAGAACAATACTTTCTATATAATTTGCTCAAAATGCTTTTCTTTCTTAGAACATAGTTGTTGGTAATATTTATACTCTTGGAATAAATCAGGCAAAGACTGATTTTTTAAAGGCACAAAATGGAAAATCCTCATGGTCAGACAAGAATGTCCATCATTGATCTGCAGGGAAATGAATACTGAATCGATGGGAAGATCTCGAGCCTTCAAGCGTGTTTGCCAGGCTTCCCAGCAACCAGTGTAGACAGAACTCTGCAAGAGAGGTACAGGGCACCTGGCCTCATGCATGGGCAGATGTCATGTAGCTCCAGAGTTTGGCTCCGAAACCAGGTCCTCAGCTCTTGCCTAGGGGTGCTACACCATTAGGACACAAGACACTCAGCCGTCCTGCTGCAGGCTCAGGAGTGCTCTGGGCTTCATTCACTCAGATGCATCTAGCTCCTCATCGTTAGATATATTTTCAACACTTTCATATACCATCTGTTCAGTTATTCCACAAATCATAGCATTCAGTGAGAAAACTATGTACATTCGATGCCATGTGAAGGCTGAGATGCTAGATGAAATGGTGGACTTTATCAGACTCATTCAGTGTCCAAAATCTGAGCAACACACAGCCTCTCTCTACCACTCCTCCGTACTGGACCACAGTTACCACTTGTTGTGACCTGAAATCATGCTTTTTAGTAGATTATGCGGATGTCACTAGAATCCGTGTTCTTCACTGAACTTAAATGCACACAGGGCAGTGGATCACTTTCATCTCTGGGTGATGCCAGCCTTCAGCTCTCACTGGATGACAGCTATCTCTTGGTGACACTGCAGTCCATCTCTATGGTCAGACATAATTATTTCCAGTGATACCAAGTTTATAATCTTGGCTGAAAACTTACCTCTCAGTGGCTCTCAAGTCTTTGATCTATTAACTAAATCTATCTCTAAATAAATCTATGTGCCTCTTTGCTCTGAGCACATTGATGCCCTGGTGACACTGATGTCCAAACACTATCATGGACCATGGTTACATCTGGTGACACAAAGTCTCTTTCTGCATTGGACATTATTTACTCATTGCATCCTATTTCACTGCTAGACTATACAAATGTACCACTGCAGTCCCCACAGTGTTTCATTAACGCAGTACCACAAACTGTCCTGAGATAGGGCTGGTGAGATTCTAACGAAGTCAGTACAAAACCCTAGGGTGATCAACTGCAATTTACAGCAGCCTGGATTATATTTACAATACCATTAAAAAGAATACATTTAACCAAGTGAGTACAAGTCTGGTAAATTGAAAACTACAAAACATTATTGAAGTAAATTAAAGAACCTTCAGAGAAACAGAAACATATTCATTATGCATGAATTGGAAAATGCAATGTTTTTAAGATAGCCACACTTTTTGTAGTGAGATATGTACTACAATCCAATTTAAACTTTTGAGATAAATTTGGAGAACTTTTGGAGATTAAAGTAATACAGATTCTTAATATTTTCTTTTTATTATTATTATTTATTGATACAGGGTCTTGCTGTGCAGCTTGGACTCATAATGACCTCCTGCCTCAGCCTCCCCAGCACTGGGATTACAAGTGTGCTCCACCATGCCCAGTTTCAGGGCCAGCACAGCATGCTCAGGGTTCTACAGCCAGCATGGCATGAAGTACCAGGGATTGAACTCTGGTCCTTGCGTTTGGCAGGCAGGCACTTAGACCATCGAACTTTCTCCCCAGCCTGAGATTCTTAATATTATTATAAATGCCTATGCTCTATCTGGTAATTTACCACAGGTTCCTGTGACTGCTGAAAATACAGTGGCCCCAACAAATAGTCTTGGCTCTTCAGTAAAGTTGTCTGATTTATGACTGGGACTTCCATGTCTGCCATGAATGGATCTGTAGTCTGTCTCAGGTGGTAGCAACTTTTCTGGCTGTGTGGTGGACTTCCCCTTTAGTCGACATGAAAAGCATCTCACTGGGTAGCTTTAGGGGCTTATTTACTCATTAATCTTGATGTGTTGAATTCAAGCCCAGGACCTCCTGTTTATCCTTCCCAAGAGTTTACGGTCAAGAGCCACACTCTCACCCTGTCTAGACCTGTCACTCTTCATCTTTAGTGTGCTTCAGTTTTCAGGTTCATGGAAACAGGTTCCTGGGCTGCCATCATGAAATCTCTGGCTCATAATGTCCAGGTAGAGTTTCTAAAGTTTGTATTTTCAACAAACTGCCAGTACTTTTGTTGCTGGTCCTCTTAGAGATCCACCAGTCTTGATATTCCTCAGGGCCAACTCAGCAGAAGAGAAACAATTGTGGTCCTTGAGTAAGAAAAAAGTAAGTGGGATCCCAGTTACAGAATCTCAGGTGTGTTTGACCAAAGGCTATTTAACATGATTTGCTCAATTCTGCAGTGAACTGATGGTAGAGAGGACTGACGATTTGCTACATCGCAGAAGATAATGCCTACTTCAGGTGAAACAACTTGAAATCCAAATAGACCACATCCAAGATGAGAATCAAACAACCAGTCAGGGTCACATGTATAAACTTAGTACAAGGGGGAAAAATATGGTCAATACTTTTTGTTTTATAAAGTTTATTATCACTCATTATTACTTCCACTTTACAGTTGGAAAACAAGGGCTCCCTCAGAGTGAAGGGGCAATCTAGTGAACCTTCTCAGTGCTAAGTAGCAAAGCTGGGGTTGAAAGTTGAGCAATGTCTTCCCAATGTACGTACTTTTAATGAATTGTGTTCTGATCCTCAAAAAGATATATTCACATTCTGACCTGTCAAAACTATCAGTGACCCTCTTTGTGAAACATAAACAATCATGATCCATTCATCAGCAGAAATTATGTGCCAATGAAAATAAAAGGTCTACATGTACATATGACAACATGAATGAATCCCATACAATCCCATACACATTAGGGCAACAAGCCAGGCATGAAGGTATGATTCAATTTACATGAAATACAAAGAGAGACAAAGTGAGCCTACACTGTCAGAAATTAGAGAGTGGTAACAAATGGTGCAATGGGGCTTAAAGAGGAGTAAATATGATGTTTCTCTGCTTTTCTGGTTGATATTGGGCATTGACTACAGAGACTCTTGCACACTAAACACTTTCTCTACCACTAAACTCTAACCCCAGCCTTTGATTTCTTTCTTGATGTGGTTATCAATTACATGGAGTATTTAGTTTACCAAAATTGGCCTACCTCTACACAACTGACACATACAATTCAAAAATATATGTTTTAAACCATAAAGTACATATTTCATAGTATATTGTGTAGCATAAAGAAAAAAATCTTGACACAGGATGCCATGTGGATGAATCTCAAAAATACTAGATTGAGTGGAAAAAATTAAGCACAAAGGTCACGTCGCATATGATTCCATCAACATGAAGTGTGCAGATTGACAAATATATCAAGATGGAAAGCATTTTTATGGTTTCTGAAGGCAGGAGCAAGGAAAGGAAAGGATGGGAAGTGGGACTTAATGGACACATTGGGATTCTTTACAGGGTGATGAAAATGTCTTGGAATTTGGTAGGGCTGAAAGTTGCACACCATGACTGTATTACTGCCGCTGAATTTTTCAATTTAAGATGATTAGTTGCATCTCATGTAAATTTCATCTCAAAAATTTAAAAAATCTACATTTGTGATGATGTCTAAAGCTTAAAATCATGTTAGTGTAAGGGTCGAGTCGCCGCGAAGGAAGACCCCAAGAGTCGGTCTCTCATGCAAATCACAAAGGGGAAGTTTTATTATCTACATGTACATAGGGCGGTCTGCACACGCAGGAGCAGAGCTCTCCTTCTGTGTAACAGGCATAGTTTTTTAAAGGCAAAAACCACAAAATGGGGGGGGGGGAGCAAGCAAGTTACAGAAGCAAATCGCATTGGTTAGTGTAGGTTGCCCTTTACAATAATTGGTGAGTTACAATACCGTATGACCAAATGGAGTAAGTCCGGGGGTAGCTGGGGGGTCTAACCTTGTGGTTGTCATGTTCCGGGAACATTTTTAAGAAATCGAGGCATTGTGACCTGGGACATCCTGTTGTTATGGCTTTCAATAGTGAGGCCTTGGGTTTTGGGAATATATGTCTCTTGTAAGAATTCAAACAAGGGGAGGGCCAAGGGCAACTTCTTGGCTGACTCAGTTGTTTTAGTTGTTTTCCAAGTAGCAGGACCCCATCCAAGGTTTGCTTATGTCCTCTTTGTTTTAGGAACATGGATTGATCAAGCTCTAGGGCTGTAAACTAGCAGGTGGGCCCCCTTACTGAAAGACACTTTAATAATTTTTAGCCTCATTTATGATCTTAAAATTGTTGGGCTTTACATTAGGAAAAGATTTGAGTTCCCTAAAACTTTAGCTCTCTTGCCAAAGGAGATATAAACATCACTTCATCAAGATCTTGGGTTTTTTTGTTTGTTTGTTTGTTTTGTGCAGGGTCTCACTACACAGCTCAAATTCATAGTGATCCTCCTGTTTTCAGCCTCCACAGTTTTGGGATTACAGGTAAACAGCACCACACCAAGACTCTGTCACCGGCTCAGCATGCCCAGCAGCAGGGCCAGCATAGCAAGTGGTACCAGGGATCAAACCCCTGTCTCTGTGCTTGCCTAAGCAGATGCTTAGTCTGCTAAGCTATCTCATTGCCCTAAGATCTTGGTTTGAATGCAAACTCTTCCCTATAGAAGCCTTCCCAGCCTCCTTGCCAGCAGGATCAGCAATGTATTCATCACCAATTAGCTTTGACTGAGCTTTTACTCATCAAAGAGACTCATTCACATGGAATAGAGATAAAATCTTTATTTGTCAGATCAGTTAAGTCTGGTGGGATTCTAAATGATAGGATTCTATTTTGAGAGGCACTTATTGAATCTGTAACTTCTTCATCTTGAAACCATCAAGGATTTTCTATGTACTGTGAAGGAAAAAAAAATATTAGAATTAAAATCTTTCACACCTTTCAAGGGACAGGATCATATCTATCTCCTCTCAGGAATCATCCTTTCTCTTCTTCCCATTAGCTATAGCTGAACAGCTAATTAGTAGAAATCCATGCACCAGAAGATAGAAGAGCCTAAGAGATCAGTAGCCTAGGAAACATGCAAACATTTCTCTCTCACTCTCAAATTAAATAGAGCATTATTATGTTAATAACCTCATAAGCTACGTGGTCCATCATTTTAACCAATGGACCACGTTATTTGGTCCACTTTGTTGATCATGAGCGGGTGTTATAATGTTAATGAAGGATAACTTGGAAAAACAGAAAATTTAAGACATACGGGTATGCACCTCATGCACACAACCATTGACTTCGTGGCTTTATTCAGCTATGTCAGTAAAAATAAAACAAGCACACAAATATACACACTCATTTCCTGAAAGGTCAATCTGGACAGCAATATGAATATAAAATATTTTAAATAATCAGATTATGCTCCATCAGGGAAATGGCATAGCATATGGAATTTGGCGAAAGCATGATGAAAGCTGAGGTGGCCTTAAGTGTTCACACGACAAATCCCACAATGTATACATTCACATAATGACAAGTCAAAAGGGCTAGTGTGATTCTTTTATGTTTAAAATGATCTGAAATATATTTTTGTACATTCTCTACATAAAATAAACCAAAAATGCATCCCCTGAATGGTTAGCCCTGCTTTTTTATGTAAAATTGAAGAAAAACGAAAGCAGAGAAATAGAAAGAAGAGCTAACTTTTCACTCTTCTAAACATGTGCTCCTTCAGAGTTTTTTTTCCTTTTTTTTTTACAATAAACAGTTGTTTTTATTAAAAACAAAAATTGAAAAATTAAAACAATTTGAGAAGTCCTAAAATATTTAACAACTTTATCTCTTGGTGCCATTTCTATTAAAA
>NW_004524968.1:627409-635382 GCF_000260255.1 Octodon degus | reverse complement strand
AAAGATATATATATAGATGATAGATATAGTTATAGATGATCATCAAGTCTCAGATTTATTCTCCCCATAAAAGCACATATTTAACAACCATACATGGGCCATACTTCTGTGAGAATCCTAGAATCAAGCAAAAATTAAAATACCCTAACTACCATGACACTGGTAACAATTGCATTGATACAAGCACAAACAAGAATATTTACTTTTCCACCTCTCTGCCTTTTATAAATCAAAATATTTCAGTGGTAAAAGAGAGTTATTACTGGGCCATGGAGAAGCGTATTAATCATCTCTCCTAGGGCTAAGACAAAATTCCTGATTCCAGAATCTTAATAGAGGAGAGGTTTATTTTCACCGTAGCATCAGTGAGCTCAGACCATGGAGGCTGGCTCCTCCACAGAACCAACATGGTAGAAGGGCCTGATGGAAGACTGCTCATGTCAGCAAAGAGAGGAGGGAGAAGCCGGGGGTGAGAATACGCCTTTGCTTTCCACCTGTCATAAAGTGAAGAATTTTTCTCTGGCCATTATTTGCTGAATGTCATCAGTCAGTTTTACATATCTTTTTGATGATAAAAATAGATAATATATCAACCACTGTAAATTAGCCAGGTATCTTGAAAATCTGTAACATATGCAATATTTTATGTTACTGTTTTTGTCTTTGTTGCTGTTATTTGTTTTTGCCTTAGTTTTTAATCCTGAAGATTTTTTTTTGTATTTTAATAAGGTTCTTCAGTGTCTCACTACGTAGATCAGATTCATACTGATTCACCTGTGTTCAGCTTCACAAGAGCTAGTATTACAGGCGCGTGCCACCACACCATCTCAATTGCTGTCTCAGCATGCCCCAGAGCCTGGGCCGGCATGGCAAGCCAAGGATTGAACCCTGGCTACTGCGTCTGCCTAAGCAGGTGCTTTAATCCACTGAGCTATTTGGCTGGCCCTCTGCAGACAAAATTTAAAAAAGAAAAATATAAAGAAGCAAATAAATAAATACATAGATGGTATAATTTAAGGAAAGAAAAGGACAAAAAACAAGGACAGTAAAGGGAAGGAAGGGAAAAACACACACAATTGTTTTTCTGACTCTGTATCAGGCATTATTCTGAGTGCCATAAAACAGATCATAAAGAGGTGGGGACCAGCGGTCCAGTGAAACACATGGTGGCAGGCAGAGACCTGCAGCATAAAAAAGTCCAAAGCAGCAGTGAGAATTGAGCAGCAGTGAGATGAACAGGCACTGTGCTCCTACACACAGATACAAGGAACAGAAAAGCAGGTGAGCAGGGCTGTAATTTTATTTCAAGGGGCTCAGGGCAAATTCCAGCAATAGAATGGTCCTGGGTCGCTTCACTGCCAACATCCCAGAGGGAAAGGAGGGAAGAGCCATCCAGTCGCAGTACACTGCCCACAGGTGGGAATCAGACAAGGGGGGATTATTCCAGGAGATTGGAGCTGGGACCATCTAGACTCTGTTCTGGTGGCCACCAAAAGCCAGTCTCAGCCCTAGATACAAAGGACTGAAAGCATTGGTCTGGTCTGAAACCAGCAGAGTAGTCTTAGTCCCATGGCATAAGCAGGCAAGCACCCTTGGTCTGCAGCAGGACAAGAGCAGTCCCCTGCCCTACTATTTAGAAAAATTTAAAACTATAGCTTCATAATTGGGTACTCAGACTCAACAGGACTTGACTAAACCATCCAGCTGCAACTCAGAGATACTTTGACTCAGACCCACCTCACCAGCTGAACAATGGCCTGCAAATATATCCTTTGCTAGCCTGTTTTAAGAGCTATCTACCTGAGACGGGTTAACCCTGTCAAGGACACAGTAAATCTTACCTGCTTGCTGGACCGTGACTTACCCCAGACCTTCCCACCTCATGATGAATGACCCCCTCTAGCTAAATGTGCCCCAGACACATCTTCCTAACAATGTGTGACCAAATCTATGTAACCAGCTATAGACTAATCCATTATCAACTCCGTACTTCCTGCTGACAAAATGTATATAACTTGCTATTTAGCTCTAAGTCAATGCTGGTGATTTGGACCTAGTTCCCACCAGCCTGTCATCATAAATAAAAATTGCCTTCCAACTCCTTGATGCAAAGCATTTTCCATCCAGTTTGCTACAGATTCTGCAACACCACAACCAACGTGTAAGAGGAGGAGTCAGTGGTGTGGAACAGAAGAAGCTGTGCAAGATCCAGAGGGGCCCCCTGGGCACAGACCTAGAAGCAACTCTAGGCTTTTCCTATGTGAAGTCACCACAGCAACGGGGAGAGTGCCGGAGAGACAATTCTGGTAAGGGGATGAGGACATGCAGAAAATTTTTGCTTCAGGTCAGTCCCAGCCCCACACCCAGAGGCAAAGATCAGCCTCTCACCCAGCACTCAAACTTGGCAGAGGTAAACAGCACATTTCTGTGATCAAATTTAGACACTCTCACAGAACTAAGGACACCTGAGGAATTTTATTATTTTTTTTCTTTTTCATTTGTTTGATTGGTGGTTTTTTCCTGTCTGTTTTATTTTTTTCTTTTTCATTATTTTGGCTTCTTTCCTTTCTTTTTGTTTCCTTCTGTTTATCTTCTTTCTCTTTCCTCAACTATCCCCCCTGATTTTGTTAGATTTTCATGTGGGTAAACATTGCCTCTTTTCTTTCCAGTTCATTTCACATTCTTTTTTTTTCTGTATTTAGGACAGGGTCTACAGGATCTCACTATGTAGGTTGGACTCATAGCAGTTCTCCTGTTTCCAGCCTCCCAAAATCTGTGATTACAGGCACGTGCCACCAGACCCAGTCTCAATCGCTGTCTCAGTGCACTCCAGGGGTGAGGTCAGCACAGCACACAGGGTATCAAACCCCAGCCACTGCACTCTACCTAAGCAGACTTCAATATTCTTTTGCTTTCTCTGGCATTCTTTCTCTCCTGTGTTCTCCAGTTTTGTGCCACCTAAAAGTTATAGTTTGTAATAGCTAACTCTTGGAAACAACTCAAATGTCCATCAGCTAATGAATGGGCAGAGATGTGGGTTCTTATACAATGGAATAGTACTCAGCCATAAAGGATAAACTTCAGACATTTATGGATAAATGGATAGACCTTAAGAACATACTTTTAAGTGAGATAAATCAGACACAGATGTGTAAATATCACAGTGTGTCTCTGGTGTGAGAAACTGAAAGTGTAAATAAGAACCAAATTGTATAACAGATACTGTGAAAAAAAGAAATCAATCGAAAGGAAAGGGGAAGTAAGGAGGAGGAGAAAAGGGAGACATAAGGGGAAAAGGAAGGGGAAAGAAAAACATGAGAAAAGAAGGATAAAATGGAAACAGAGTTCTTTAAATAGGGAGACAAGTGTCAAAGGGAGGGAGGAGAGTGGGAAAAAAGAGGACACAAGGTACATTTCATATGGGTACAAATTCTCAAAGATGACTGTGCTCATTGTGTATATCTAAATCATACCAATAAACTTAATTTAAAAAAATATATAAGAATAAAATTTCATGATTCATAAAATATTCTATAGAAGCACAGCCCCGTACACATGTTTGTACATTACTGTTAGCTTATTTTGTGCTTCAAGGCCAGAGTAGCAGAGTAGATCTGTAAAAGGACATTAAGTCTTGCTAAGCTGGAAAAATGTAACGTAAGGTCACATTTCACAGGAAACGCTTTCCAACAATTGATCTAAGTAGTCACCACGTAACTGGGCCTCAAGCTTCTTTATCAGTTAGAATACAACCTTGTCCTGTCTTCCCCAAGCCACTTACTTGAGAGGAGAACACTGCTTCCATTTTTTATCTTTTCCATAATCATCCGTCAATGAACACCAACTGCGATCCAAAACATAGCCTTTCTTGGTACACGAGTGAAACTCTTGTCCTTTGAAGTAGAATGGAAAGGTACATTTTGGAGGATCTGCAGAGAAAGGGTGGGTGGGAAGAGAACCGTAAATATGGAATATGGTCAGATTCCCCACAATTGAAGTTATAGCACATCACGAGTTTTCAGTTGAATATTTTTTAAAATTTTATTTATTTATTTATTTTATGTGTGTGTGTGTGTGTGTGTGTGTGTGTGTGTGTGGCCAGCCCACCAGGGCGCTGGCTGGCATGTGGTGCTGGGGGATTGAACCGCGGTCCCTGCGCTTTGCTAATCTTGTTCCAAGTAGGTTCCCTAGACCACTGAGCCATCTCACCAGCCCGAATATTTTTTAAAAGCTGTAAAAATTATGTAGAAAATTTCATGCTATGCACTCAGGTCTTTCTGATACCATGATTTATATAGCCATAAGCTATCACCTGCATCTGAGGTCCTGGGCATCTAAGCATCTAAGCTATCCCATGGAAACACACTCACCTGCCGCAGTGCAATATCGCCATCTGCCTTGGAAGTTCACGTCAAAAGAACACCAAGCAAAGTCACTGTGAATGGAGATACAATTGTAGTGGTATGCATCAGCGTAGATAAAGGGAAAGATGCAGGGTCTTGGAGAAATGCCTAGAAAAGAAGAGGCATGCAGAATGCACAGCAGCTCATGAGAAGAACTAAAATTCAAATGTACGTCTCAGTGATCCATCTCAGAGATATTTTCTTGTTGCCTGACAGCCACATGCATCTGGTCTCGCTAAACTGTTTTTCCTGGATGTGGCAGGAAATATAAGTGAATACCACATATTTACTTGTTTCAGTTCAGAGCTGGCTGAGGCTGGAGTCATTAACTTCCTTCTAAGATAGGTCTTCTTATCACCAATAAACCTGACTTTCCAAATAAATAAATAATAAAAAAAAATTTTAAAACCCTGACTTTCCAAAGCCCTAACTCTGAAGTCCATCCCATTGTCTCTTATCTTCACGATTCCTTAAAAAATACACCTCTTTCCCTGAAAAAAAAAGAAATTGGTCCTAAGCATCTCTCCAAGCTCTCTACTTCCTTCGACATGCTTTTCAATCATCTAGCATTTTGCCTTGCCTTGACTACAATGATTTGTATTAGCACACCCCATCCCCCATTGCTTGGTGCAGGAAGGAGAATGCTCATTCTTAAATACTAACTTGGGCCTGCAGCTAACCTATTTGACATCCTGTCATTCATAAGATAACAAATAGCACTGAAATGACTTACTTTTTCATCTCAGGAGCAAACTTCAAAAATGCAAAGAAATGAATATTTCATTCACTTTAATTACTGAATATTGTCAACAGGTATCAAAACATCACATCCAACTCTTTATTTTTTATTTTTTTTTTGTGTGTGTGTTTTCATACAGGGTCTACAGGGTCTCACTACATAGATAGGACTCCTAGTGATCTGACTGTGTCCAGCCTCCCCAAAAGCTGGGATTACAGGTGTGGGCCACTATGCCCAGTCTCAATCAATGTCTCAGCACACCCCGGGGCAGGGCCAGCACAGCATGCCAGGGATTGAACCCTGGCTGCTGCGTCTGCCCCAAACAGGTGCTGTAATCTGCTGAACTATTTGGCCTACCCTTACATCCAACTCTAGATACACAATATCCATTTTCTCATGGAAAAGAAAACTAACTACAAAGTAAGAGAAAGTACACCCACATAATTGCTGATGCTGGTTGTAACAGAGAAAAGTATCTTTTCTGGAAGGACAGTAGAGAATCTCATTTTGCTCTCTCAACTATGTCATCAAATATCTGGTTTGGGCTCCTGTAACTCAGGAAAGTCTTTCAAATTAGAAGAATAACACTAGAAAGAGCTAAGTGGCAGAAAAACCCAAGAAATTTTCAGGAATATAATATTATTTAAAGGGTAGGGGGCAATCATTTGAAAGGCTGACAAGTAGAGATGGTCTCCCTACCTGGAACTCGATGATGTAAATGGGCAATGAGGTCTAAAAAGGAAAAAAAAAGTGAATAAAGTTTAGGCAATCTCTTAAAATACTTAATTCCTAAAATAATTGTTGTTCAAATACACCACAGAGTTTACATAATTAATTGTTCTTTTGTTGTGGAATCATCTACAATATCACATTTTGGATGTCTTTACAGATACTTCCAGTTGTGGAATTGTGTATCTCCATAGGAAATCCCTCCTTTTATTCACATATGAGCTCTATTTTAAAGGTCTTTTTTGAGTAAGTTAGAGTAAGCTCATTTTATCCAAGGATATCCAATTCCTATGAACTCATTGCAATGCTGAAATTTTGTCAACATCCATAACAGCAAGAGAGACTTTCTCCAAAAATAATTTGCATTTATGTAGGAACAGCAGGACATTGCAACAGGAATATTCTTGCAATAGTAATATGTGCATATGTAAACAAATCAAGACTTTTATTCAAAGCCAAAACAAAGACGAATACATCTGATACTTTGCAGCAATAATCCTATGAGCAAGGAGCAGTGCATATACAAGAAAGAACAGATAGTGACTGGGCAGATACATCTGGCAAAGAGATATAGAAATGGAGGTTCAGAGTGGAAAACTGTACAACCAATGTCTCTGAACTAAGAGTATTTTGGATAGTCTCCTGGCCCTAGCTCCTGTCTCTATATAAATCCTGTGGTGAGGAGGCTGCCCCTGAGCTGAGCCTTTTCCAAATGCATCTGGAAAGTGACTGTTGCTCTAGACTGAAGCCCAGGATCTTGATATTTCCTTGTGGATATCAGGATGAGAGCTGCTATGGGTGAGTTTCCTGCTTCCTTACAAAGCATGTTGTTTTGCCAACAAAGCAGCTAGTCATTATAACCTTCCATCTGTATTATCTTAAGCATTAGTGGCTCCTTTTGATTTATAGATGATAGAATAGAGAAACACATTCACCCCATTTTTTCCAAACATCCACAAGTATCTGTAATCTTAAATACATCTACCTCTGCCTGGTTCCTCAGACTTAACTGGTTGTGATCATACCCCACACACACAACAAGTAATTGTTTGTCCTTTCTTCTATTAATAATTTCTGAAAACACAAAATCTTTATAGAATCCCTGTCATCATGATTTGTGTGTTTATCACATCACAGTTCTGGCCAAACATGACCATTTGTACATGTCCAATGTTCCTCCCACTTCTTCAGCCAATCAAGTACTGCAAAGACATAGCACCCCCCAATCACCACCACTGATTAAGGACTCAGAGTCTGGATATGTTTTCAGAAAGAGAAAAGGAGAGACCACCAGCAATATCCAAACCCTACCTGACCCTCACAGGTAGCTGTGCCATTCTTTTATTGGATAATAATAATCACACAATAGTCCATAATAGTAGTGGGTTATCTGTGGACCTAGCAATGTCAGAAGTTGTTGACTTGAGCCTTTTACAGCTCAGCATATTAATATAGCTTTACTTTTTATACCTTGTGTTTATACTTTTTTGCTGGATGGTTAAGACCAAGATAAAGCGAGACATATATAACAAAAAATGTAACTTTTCTATCTGACAAGGTCAGCCAAATCACCTGAAACCATGTATAGCACCTTGTAGATCTTTTCTCAGTGTCAGCCATGTGGATGAGTCACGGCCATTGTTTGACCAATTTGCTCTCTGTGAAAGCCTGGGAGAATGTTTTTCTCTAGGTAACTCTCCTTAGGCCCACTCTACATCATCGATCACTTTCCTCTGTGGCCCCATAATCTCCTTGAACAGACAATGTGGGACACCACTGAGTTACAGGATGTTGTAGTACAGGTTCTCTTATGTCCTGAGTCCTCACTGACATTGATGGGCTAGGACCAAAATATTGGCTATCCTTGTACTCCTTATTTTTCTCCAATTTTTTTATCTGCAAACTTAACTTTTTAACCCTCCAAAATAGAAGCTTCATGATATTATTACCCTATAACAGATACAGTTGAGCTTAACATCACAATCTGTCTGAATAGCAAACGCCTTAGACATAACATGGAACAGGTATTTTCCAAAAATCGTTGACATGCTAAAGCTTAAATCCTTATAGAATGTGAAAAAAGAACAATAAAAAGGAATAAA
>NW_004524968.1:621836-627109 GCF_000260255.1 Octodon degus | reverse complement strand
AAGATATCATGTCTGAAAAAAAAAGATATCATGTCTGCATCTTGCACTGTGAATAACTACTATGAAGACAACGATATGCAATGTATTAATTATTACTGTCCTACTAATCTGTTTTGAAACTGTCTCATTGCTATTTCTTCCTCAATAAAATTAATAAAAAAGAATAATCACACAGAGTAACAACTTCGTGGAAAGATACTCTGAGATCATAACACAATGAAATTCAGCAAGAACAGTTTAGGGTTCTATGTAGGCCCTGACAAGAATAAGATTCATCCACAGACTACCCAAGTCTCTTATTCACAGTGCTTAAAAGCTGTTTGTTTCCTAAGGAAGCTTTCTTCCTTTGCCACTGTGCCTGCCCCACAGGTGTGATTATTAGAGATGCCCAGGACAAATATTGTCCCTTAACAGCATCCAATCTTGAGTAAATCTTACTAGCCGGAGTTTTCTGAAGCCGCCCAAGCACACCCTCTTCCTGAGACTCCATATACCTGGTGGTATGTGTTCTTTCAGGCTGTGATGCATGAGACTCCCAGGACACTCAGCTGCTGTGTGTTCCTGCTGGTCGAGGGCTGCAGAACACTGACTGCCCGAAGGGCTTACCACGCCTTTCCTTCACTAATGGTCACAGCAAGTATAAGGCCTTAATCTTAGTCATTCTGCATTGAACTTATTTATTTTCTGTGAAGATCATTCAGACAGATCTAGTTTCAAATGAGTTAAAGAGAACACATAAAAGTCCTATCAGCCATTCCTATCCATTTACCCTATCACCAGCCCCACTGCTGCATTTTCTATAAAATCTACAGAGATTACCTGTGACTATCTCAGAAAGCATGTGTTAATAATTTTTTATTCTTCTTTTTCACCCAAAAGAGGGTTTGATCCACATTCTGTTTATTTTGGACTCTGCTTCCGTGTAGACCTTGGGGGAGTTTCCAAAACAACACACGACTGCTGATTCTTGCTTTAAGAATTTTTCCCACATAATGGTAAGTCAGAAGATCATTCAGAGCCAATAGTCACTCGTTCTGTGATCACTCTCCTAGACACATGTACACACATACCACCACCACCACCACCACCACCACCATCACCACCATCAAGGAGGATGAGGGTAGTTGAATCCTGGGCTCTATGGACCCTGTGTTCATTAACATCTAAGTTACATTTAAAAGATATTGTGAGCCATTAATTTCCTGTTTTCCCAAGCCATTCCTCTTCTGGACTCTCTCCCTTTACCATTTCCCCACCCCTTTACCTGCATTGAGCCCACAAATATAGACTGCCAGCGCCACCCTGCCCACCAGATGTCTCATCACCTCCAAGGGCTTGCAGCTGGTATGCACCATAGAAACCCTGCTTCTGGCTTTATACTGTCCCTGTCTGCCCCTCCTACTCTGGCTGCTCTCACCTGCTTATTCCGCAGCATTTTGAACCTTGTAATGGCCTTTGAGTGAATCCTATATTCATTATACTTTAAGAAGCAGAGTCCCAAGGGTGCTTAATACTTCCATATCAGTTTCATATTCTTTGCCCCTTGATTATTATTTTTTAAATGAGGGTAAAAAGAGGAAAGCAAAGTCAACAAAAGCCTCCTGGATAAGAATATCTCAACGAATCCAGGCATCTGTCTGTGTTCAGCCAGCCAATCAGAAAGAATAGATCTTAATCCTAGATCCTATGTGTGTGCTCGGTTTATACTACAATTCTTCCATTTCACAATTTTTTTTTCTTTTTGACATCAGTTATTTTATTTTAAAGAAAAAAAAATAAAAACAATGGTACAAAATCTCAAAACAAGATTTTAGGAGAGTAACAATGGTTAGTACATTGTGTACTGTTACTGCCAAAGTAGTTTCTCATATTACGAGATATAGGCAAGAAATAATAAATAAACAACATAGGTACAAACCTCTGGGTTTTTTTTAAAGTCAACAGAAAATGGAAATATACTTTTTAAAGTTTCTAATACTAGGAGAAGATATCATACAATGTCTTTTAAATAAATTGTAAGTCAAAGATACAGTATAAATCTTAGAACAAAAATTAAGATTAAGCAATATTCAGAAAATTAAATGTTTCCAAACAATTGAACTAAGAAAAAGTTTTCATGATAGCAAAGAAGTACTAAGAGTAAAACATAAGATAAATACTGGAATGGCAAGTAAATGACCAGCACTTCTAACAGTTTGAGGATAGGATATCACAAAGTTCTAGTGATTTCACAATTTTTTAGAAAGACCTAAGAAGGCACAAGAGTAGAAAGAGAGAGAAAGTGAGCACCTGTGAGTAGGTGAATGTCTCCCATCCAGGCATCCAGAAAGCAGTCCTTTCTGTTCTTCCCCTCCCCATATTTAGTGAGTTCTTACATGCTAAGGGACTTAATAGGAAGCCTTGTGTCTTCATAATAGGAGATAACATACAGTTACTTATGTGAAAACACTACCTCTTACTGGTTATGAACTAAAACTGTCTTCATGTATAGAATGGAAAAGAATACAAGTTGTAAAAACAGGCCTTACTTTGGTTCTGACATTTGCTAGCCAAGTGACTATAGGGTTGTTTTCTGAACCTAACACATATGGTCCACATGCATCCAGATTGGGAGGCCAGTGCATACTCTCTGTTTTCTTCTTTTTGAGTTATTTCCAGAACATCATGCTTCTCAGTACAAAACTACCTCCATCCAGGATGCAACTTAATGTGGGGAGAAAACCCATTTCTGCATCTCTTATTCAGTGGGCAAAATTTATAGCAAGTAGTTAAGTTCCCCTTGTTTTATTCATCTTAGATTTTTCAGTTTGGGTTTTTATTTATTTGATTGTTTTTGTTGAACTCACTCTTCTCATGCTCTGAATTCTAGCCCCAAATTCAATGTGTAATTCTATCCTGAGTTTTTATTTAAAAAGTCTCATAAAGCCTTTATACTCAGTGAGAAAAATTCTAGAAATTCACCCCATGCTGCACACTGGCCATGCATGTCCAGGACACTATGACCAGGAGCCAGAACGTTGTACCCTCTGGAGGGCTAAGGAGGACATTGAAGAGAAGCCACTGTTCTTTTATTTCTCAAGTGAATAGTCATTATGTCCAAAGGCACTTGGCCAACTGTTTAAAAATATTTCTCAGATCCAAAGTTTATATGAAGAAAACAGTATGGATGAGCAGAGATAATCCAGAGAGACAAATCTTATCCAAACTCACAAATCCACCAAGTTGTAAGGACGTATTTGTATTCCAGAACTTCCCTATGATACCACCAATAATGAGTCTAGAAAAATAAACACTGATTCTCACAGAGAAGATATCATGCAGGGCTCAGGGCTCATCTTCTGAAAAAATGAAGGGATATGACCCTGGTTTGCACAGACATCTATTAGCCAGGCTAGTTCTCAAGCTAGTAAAAAAAATGTATAAACATAAACCCCAGAGAGTGTATTATTCAAATCCTTAGTTTCTGATTAATCCATAGAAAGTTTGCATCAGATGTAAGTGAATACAATGTTTGATAGATGTTCAGTCCAAGAAACCTTTCAGCTATTCAATCTTCATGAGTTTTTGTTGCTTCTAAGAATTGGATAATTGTGAAACACACAAATCTCACAGAAACCCTGTTTATTAGTTGGCAAGGCCAGTCAATTCAGAATACCACAGAGAGAGGTGACTAGCACATCAGTCTGTGTGCACCACATGGGCTTCCCCACCATTCTCCAAACATCTCAGTGCAATCCCATCTCAGGAAATTTGCATGTTGGCTCTATTTCTGAAACTCTCTTCCCTAAAGATATCTGGCAGGACTCCTTCCTTCAAATCGCATTGACTCTCTGTCACCTGCTCAGAAAAGTCTTTCTTCTTCGCTGTCCTTAGAGCTGTGTTACTCATAACTGTGTCTCTTCTTTTTAACATAATTTAATATTTACAGCAGAAATTTTCCCTGCCTGACATCACATCCTACACTTATATCTATATCTGCACACGTATGCTCAGCAAGCATACTCAGCAAGCATTTGAGTGAAAAAAAAATGTCTCCCTCATAGATTTGGTGGCAGGACTTTGTGACATAATGTGAATAAAGAATTGCACTCAGATTTGGCACCTGCTGGCCAGTGGTAAAGGTGGCTGGCTGCTTTTGGCCATGAGACTGTGACTTGCTTTGTAGGTACCATTAAATTATTCCTGAAGGGCGTGCCAGATAGCTCAGCGGATTAAGGCACTTAGGCAGACACAGCGACAGGGCCTTGATCCCAAGCATGTAGTGCCGGCCCCAACCTCCACCCCCCCAGGGCGAGCTGAGACAGGGAGTGAGACTAGGTGTGGTGGCACGTGCCTATAATCCCCGAGTTTGGGAGGCTGAAAACAGCAAGATCGCTATGAGTCCAATCTGTGTAATGAGACCCTGTAGACCCTGTACTAAATACATACGTACATGCATGCATACATACATACATACATACATACATCCAGATGTTCTTGCCTGCAAAAGGGTAAATGGGATTGATTTCTAAAATCTTTTCTAACCTTAGTAGCTGCCTGTTCCTAAGTCAATATTTTTGGTTGGTACTTCTGACTCTGATGGGATGAGACCAGGTTTTAGACTTGGTTGGATGAAATATCTAAGATGATTAGGGCTGGGGAGATGGCTCAGTGGAATAAGTACTTGCCTGGCAAGTGCAGGGGCCTGAGTTCAATGCCTGGTTCTGCTAAAAAAAAAGAAAAAAGAAAAAAGAAAAAGAAAGAAAGAAAGAAAGAAAGAAAGAAAGAAAGAAAGAAAGAAAGAAAGAAAGAAAGAGAAAAAAATATTAGCTATGGAAGAAAAAAATTAAATAGCATCTTATGGTCAGGGAGATGGCTCAGCGGAATAAGCGCTTCCCTGGCAAGGGCAAGGGCCTGAGTTCAATCCCTGGTTCCACCTAAATAAATAAATAAATAAATAAATGATTTATAAGATGATTAGTCACCCCTCCAGGATACAGTGCTAAGGGTGTGGGGCCACAACCACGTTTGGTGCCAATATATTCAGATTCACTGTGATTATGAGACACCACCAATGACTCACTGAATAAATAGATCTGAAACATACAAGTTTGGGGGTGGAGTCGGTTTGACTGAAAAGACAGTGAAGCCTTTAATTGGATGAATTTATTTTTTTCATTTTTTTTCAAAGTTTTATTGATAAACAGATAGCAATGAGACAGTTTCAAATCCAATCAGAAGTACAGTTTCAACAAATAATACACTGCATATATTCTTCTTAGTGGTTAATTGCT
>NW_004524968.1:590264-600338 GCF_000260255.1 Octodon degus | reverse complement strand
ATAATAATATATAATATAATACATTTATGGGTAAACTGTGATATTTTGATACATATATGCATGTACTTATATCAGGATAATTGCCATAGAAATCATCTTAAATGTGTATCATTTTTCATGCTGACAGAAGGGAACATGAGGGTTGGGATTGATGGATAAAATGTAAGAAAGTAGAGATAAAGTTTAGTGTCCTCTTGAAGGACAGTGTGACTATACTTGACAATAATGCATTGTAATTTCTTTCTTTTTTTTTTTTTTTTTTTCTTTTTGGCAGAACAGGAGATTGAACTCAGATCCTTGCATTTTCCAGTCAAGCGCTTATCCTACTGAGCCATCTCCCAGGCCCCAATGCACTGTAATTTAAAACCAGCAGTATTCCTTATTTTCTTCTGCAAGAGTAAGAGAAGCGGGCTGGGGAAATGGCTCAGTGGAATAAGCGCTTCCCCGGCAAGCGCAAGGGCCTGAGTTTAATCCTCGGTTCCGCAAAAAAAAAAAAAAAAAAAAAAAAAAAAAAACAGTAAGAGAAGCTTTCTACGTTCCTAAACATAGTGCCTCAAAATTTTTGTCCCTTTACTATTATCTATAGAAAGAATAAACAATAAAACCTAGCCAGCTTTATGGTAGATGGGTACTCCACCATTTATAAATAAATTGGAGAGCAAAATAAAAGGTAGATAATAAGAAACATGGAAATAGATCTTTTACAAAAGAGAAGGGAGCCAGGGGCTGGTGGTGGTAGGGACAGAGGAGGGAGAGGGAAGGAAGAAAGAACTAAGATGTGTTAGATACATGTATCATCTTTCCACCAAGAATGGGATCATCATGTACTGTAAAAATGTACTAGTAAGAAAAACACTCTCCCTTTTTCTAAAAAAAGAAGCACTTCATCCAGTATATTTCTATATATCTTTATACTAACTTGTTTGGCCATCCATATCTACCTATAACGTTGACTGAACTGAGGGCTGTATGTCTGACTCCTGAACTAGAATCTTCATTGTGGAGCAAAGAAAGAACAATATAAAAAATGGTTGATGCTGAGAACTGTACAAAAGTGTGACCAGTATCACGCCGCGGCAAAGGGACAAGAGCAGAAGACTGGGCTGTGTTATGGTTTAGATTGGAGGTGTCGCCTAAGCTTCATGCGCTCCACTCACCAACAGGTCAGCCCTCCACGCTGTCCATTATGTCGGTTTTTTTGTTTGTTTGTTTGTTTTGTATTTTAGGGAAGAGTCTACAGGGTGTTCAGGGTCTCACTACTAGATCGGACTTGTAGTGATTCTCCTGTTTACAGCCTCCTAGGAGCTGGGATTATAGGCACGGCGCCACCATGCCCAGTCTCAATTGCTATCTCAGCACGCCCTGGAAAGGGGAGGACGAGGGGAGGGCCAGCACAGCAGGCCCGGGGGGTGGGGGGTTAAACCAACGGCCCCTGTACCTCCTTGCAGGCGCTTTAATCCACTGAGCTATTTGGCTGGCCCTAGACAGTCTGTTTAGATAGAAGATAGGTTGGGATCTTGGATTCTCTTACACAGACAGCAATAATAACAAATGTATCTTCACCTGGGGGGCAAGATACATTGACAGAATATTTAGAGAACCCCACAAAGTACATCCTGGAACAAAAATGATCTTCACTAAGGACAATGAAGAAAGGGCAAATGTAACAGTTTACCTGAAGACAAGAACAACATCAAAAAAACCCAACTACTAAAGCTGTATGAATAAATAGGACCCAAAACGTAAAATAGATATTGTGAGTTGGGAAGAAACTGATCAAAAGAAAAGAGAAACTATGATGGGTGAAAAGGGAAAAGAAGGAAGAAAGAAGGAAAAAAATAAGCAAAATAGTTAAGATAGTTATACTGCTAGTTTCTCTTAATTCATTGAACAGAAGGTTTTGTGCTAGTATTGTTTGGACAATAACTCATGCCTGTATCTTGTATCAGTTGTCTTATATGCACTGCATTGATTATTGATATTCTCCTATTATCTTGTTTTGACATTATTTTTCTTTTTATAGTAAAAAGCAAGTAAAACTACTAATAAGTAATACTACTTTCTTCATCAAAGCAGTGATGTCCCGAGCTTTTTTATATGTACCATAATTTACTTAACCAGAGCTCAGATCATGAATGGCTGGTAGAATATCTTTGTCAGATAGTCTTAAATTAAGTAAAATTGCCCTGCATTTAAATAAATATGATCTTTTTAAAAAGTTTTGATACTAATTTCATTTCACTAGACACTATTTTTGTTTTCCCTTTCTAAAGTTGTGGTTGGACCATATTAATAAAGCTCAATTTTCTTAATTTTTATTTATTGGTAGTGTTGACCTTTTTGAGTTTTCTGTTTCTTCTAATAAGTTCTTATCCCATCATGAAGTACATATGCTTTATTTATTTATTTATTTTTGTGGTACAGAGATTGAACTCAGGACCCTGTGCTTTCCAGGCAAGCACTTATTCTACTGAGCTATCTCCCCAGCCCCTAAAGCTCAATTTTTCACAAAGATAGAAAATACCATCTCAAAACATGTTAAAAATTGATGTTATATTTAGATATGTATAACTGGTTATGTGAATGTGTTTACTTTTCTTTTCTTTTCCAGTACTGGGGATTGAACTCAAGACTTTGCATTTACCAGGGAAGCACTTATTCTACTGAGCTATCTCCCCAGCCCTGAATGTGTTTAAATTCTGGGGAAATCCTTCATTGTTTCAGAACCAAGCAAGACTGGCCTGTATTCCAGGTTGTATTCATTAGCCTGCTGAAGACAATGGTTGAATATAAGAAGCAATGCCTACTTCATATTCTTGGTCTTAACTATACTACTTTAGCTAGAATTCCCAGTATCTAAAGTTCTGCCTTTTGCTTACTGTTTGCTTAGTGAGTCTTCCTACTGTTGGGTAACTACAATGCCAAATAAAGAATATTTTAACATTTCTCACATTTTATAGTTCATCTATATAAATTCAGATGCTTTTAAAACCCAGCACAATACAAAACAAGTTACACTTCACACCTGAATTCTTCGCTAAGTCAGACTAAGTAATAATTCTGTTTAATATTTAAACAACCACTTAAAAACTCTAAACTATGAAAAAACTGTTGTATGGTGATTGGTAGTGCTGTTTTTTTCTAAGCTCATTAGATAGAAGGATTAAAATGATGCAGGTACAATGTCAGTGCAAATTTGTAAGTCATATGACCATAAGACTTAAGTTAATTAAAACCAGAATCACAGACAAAAATTAAGTAGAATAAAAGTGACTCCACTGTTCTACAAATAACATATAAGATGCACATTGTATATTCTCTGATTTTCTGATTTTACAGCATTCTAGATGTAAACACTGTTGGTTCTGCCTCACTAAATTTCAGATGATGGTCCTGTTTGAAAATACCACTGTCATTGTTTTTCTGATGGAGTTATAGATGGATTTACAGTGGAGGTTGTTAAAGGCTTTATATGTCCCAGGAAATTTTTAAGCTTTTAATGGTATTATTGTTTCCTGATTAGAAAATCCTAAAAGACCTTAGAAACAATAGGTCAAGGCTCTATCTGGATTTGCATTAGCAAACCCAGCAAGTAGGGAAAATGCAATCAGCTACTCTTCCTTTTATGCTTAGGAGTCACTGGGCAATTCCAAATAGAGGATGCAAAAACAAACCCAAGCTTTTGACTGTTTGCTCTTTGATAGAAGGGCCAAAAACACACACTAGAAGAAAGATGGCCTCTTTAATACATGGTCCTGGGGAAAGTGGCTAGCCAGATGCAGGAGACTGAATGTGTGCCCATGTCTCTCACTGTGTACGAAACTAAAATCAAAATAAACCAAAAATCTAACTATAAACACAGGAACACTTAACATGCTGGAAGATGAAATAGGTGAAACTCTTACAGTCATGAGCAGAATCAAGAACTTTCTAGAAAGAACCTCAGTGTACAGCAAATAGTACCAAGAATCAACAAATGGGACCATGTCAAATCAGAAAGTGTCTACTGCATGTGAAAGACACAA
Source organism: Octodon degus (assembly GCF_000260255.1). Taxonomy (NCBI): domain Eukaryota; kingdom Metazoa; phylum Chordata; class Mammalia; order Rodentia; family Octodontidae; genus Octodon; species Octodon degus. The sequence goes on along the minus strand of NW_004524968.1, from coordinate 596,313 downwards.
CCAATGGAGTGAAGATAAAACCTACAAAATGGTGAAAAAAACTTTTGTCAGCTATTCCTCAGAAGACTTACAGCCTGAATATATAAAAAATTCAAAAAATGTAACTCCTCAGTGTAAAAGATCTCAACAAAAAAAAAATAGGCAAGTGAAAAGGATAGACACTTCTCAGAATTACAAATGCTCAATAAATACATGAAATGTTCAACATTGTTTGATGTTAGAAAGCTGTAAATTTAGACATTGTGTTTCTATCTTTCCTCAGAAAGAATAGACAGCATCAAAAAATCAAATAACAAATCAAATAATCAAATAATACTGGTACATCTGCAGGAACAGCAAACCTTTCTACACATTTGATGGGAATGGAAACTGGAAACCAACCAACCACTGTGAAAACCAAAAACTAAAAGTAAAAATTCCATTTGACCGAGCTATTCCTTCTGGGTATCTTCCCCAAAGAGCTAAAAATATCACATTACAGTCATACATGAATCCCTGTTTATTGCAACACAACTCATACTTAAGTCTTGGAAACAAGCCTAGGTGTCCACCAGCAAAGGGAAGGATAAAGAAAATGTAGTGTGTTTATATGGTGGAATACTACTCTGCCATGAAGAAGAGTAAACAAGTTATCTGTAGGAAAATGGATGTATCTTGAGGCCATAATGTTAAGTGATACAAGTCGGAGCACAGTCTTAAATATCACTAGTCTGTCTTATACGAGAAACCCCAAGTATAAATGAATTAAGAAGTGAAATAAAATAAAATAGGTAAATTTTGCAAAACTGAAGGGGACCAAAAGACAGAAGATAAAGGTAATGTGGTGGGGGAGGGAATTATAAAAGAATTAAGATGTCTTATATACATGTGCCTAATCTCCAAGAGAAATGCAAACATTATGTACTGCAAGCATTTACTAATAGAAAGATAAATACTTCATCACTAAGGTTCTGAACAAGAAAGAGATAAAAATTTTGTGGGAAAATTACCTAAGGCTATGTCCAAAAGTATTAGTCTTATATAAGTATAAAATGAAAACTGTGTCAAAGTTGCATTTAGAAACTTTCATTTCCTTTTCTTTCTTTAAAATTTATCAGGATTGCTTCATTAATCTTTTAGTCAAAGATGCCCTGGAAGGGCTGGCCAAAAAGCTCAGCAGATTAAAGCACCTGCTTAGGCAGATGCAGGGGCCGGGAGTTCGATCCCCTGGCCTGCCATGCCGGCCCTGCTCCCAGGGCACAGTGAGATGGCAATTGAGACTAGGTGTGGTGGTACACACCTGTAATTCCAGCACTTGGGAGGCTCTAAACAGGAGGATCACTACAAGTCCAGACCAGTAAGAACCATACTGAAGAAATTCAAGTTGTTTCCACAAAGGTTGTCAGCATTAATCCCATAACCAATCATGAATCTGTCCACAGCTTGGATCTTACCAGTCTTTGTAAGAACTCTTTGGAGTTAAATAAGTTACTGGCAGGTAAGGGGTTGGCTATATCCCAGGCCTGCAACTTCCCTTTGTATTGCCCACTGCAAGAGATTTAAGAAAACATTTTTACCACCAAAGAGACAGGAAATTATATTTGGTCACCTCTTCCTGGAGACTCTAAAGTTTTCAGTCTTGCCCTTGATGAGCAAGTGGCATTCCCTGTTGCCCCCAGAAGGACATGAAGATCATGGTACCCAGACAGCTCTATCACCTAGAGCTGCACGGGAAGCTTGAGGAGAGGAAATCCAACCCCCGCCCTCTGAACAAGACCTTCTGCTTTCTTAAGGCTGCACAATACTCACTTGGAAACGTAAATCCCATTTTCTGAATCATTCATCTAGTGATGGATGCCTAGACTATCTGTATGTATCAGCTTTTGCAATAATACTGCAGTGAATGTGAAAACACAGGTGTCTGTTTGGCATACTGATCTCAACTTCTTTGGGGATGCATCAGAAGTGGGACTGCTGAATCAGATCTCTCTTAGTTTCTGGAAGAGCCTCTATACTGTTTTCCCTAGTGGCTGTGCTAGCTTATATTTTTACTGACAATGTACAGCGGCTCCCTTCCTTCACACATTCATTAGCCTTGCTATTTTTTATGCTTATGATGGCAGTCCCTCAGTAGTATGTACTTGAAAATCTCTCTGGTGGTTCCACTACATGGTCTATTTTAAAATAAGGAATTGATATAAACAGGCAAGCAGAGAGAGAAAAATCATGAAACACGGAAAGAAATATAAAAAGGGAAAATGATACAGAAACAGAGAAAGAAAGAGAGGGGGAGGAAGAGAGATAGGTTTTTCTGAGTTTTGCTCCAGAATAACTCCTTTAATTTATGAAAACAAAAGTTGTCAATTGGGGGTTGTCGGGTATTTTTCCTGATACCACCAAACAGCAACTACAGTTGCAACAGTGAAAAACAATACCAAGCAATGGCAAAGATGCAGAGATGGTGCAATGCTCACACTCTGTGAATGAGAATGTAAAATGGTACAATCACTTTGGAAAACAGTCTGGTAGCTTCCTGAGAAATCAATCATACAGTAAGCATAATTCCCACAATAAGATTTATACACACACACAAATGTTTAGAACAGCATTATTCAAAATAGCGAAAACTAGAAATAGTCCAAATGCATATCAACTACAAAATGGATAAATATACAGGGTACAACTATCAAATAGTTTCCCTAGGGTAAGAACACAAAAGAAGAAATACAAATAGAAAGGTATAATACAACTAAAAGGAAAGGAAGAACTTGAGGACTAGACAATGAAAAGAGAGCAAAGAGAAGAGCTAGGAAACATGACAGGGGCAAGCCATACTGTTATATGTAGAAGATGGGCAAGGCAATGATCCTGAGAATCTTCAGAAGATTTTTGAATCCTGCAGTTAATTGGAATGATTCTTACCCTGACTAACTATATATATAGACACCTGTGAACTAAGCAACTGCACTGAGGATGGCAATTTGTAATAGTAGGTTCATGCTTGCAGTGCCTGTCATTGTGGTCTTCTGAATACGGGCTGCTTGTCATGACATGCCAGTTGCTGCTGTGCTGTCTCTTGGGTAGATGACTGGTCAAAAAGAAGGGGGTGGTGAATGAAGGCAGGAGACAGGAAAAGGAATGTTGCAGGACTGTCCTGCTACAAGATTGTATATGGTTAGATTTCTGGACTTATGTGTAAACATAGAATTATATAATTCTTTACACCTAATTTAAAATATTTTTTAATTTTTTAAATGTTTTTTCATCATATTCTGTAGGTACTTAAAGTTCAACATATCAATACTTGATGAAAAATATCTGTTCCATGTTATGCCTAAAATGTTTGATATTCAGACAGATAGTGAGGTTAAGCTTAACAGCTTAGGTTGTATGGTAATAACAGTAAGCTTGTCTTCTGGATGGTTAACAACCTAAGTTTGCAGACCAAAATAGAGAAAAAGGAGGGCTGCAAGGAAAGCCAACATTTTGGTCCTAGCCTTCCAAGGTCAATTAAGACTCAGGACATATGATAACTTGTATTGTAATGTCACGTAACTCAGTAGTGTCCCAAATTTTCTGATCAAGGAGATTATGGGGCCAAAGAGGAAAGTGATCGAAGATGTAGAATGTGCCTAAGGAGAGTCACAAAGAGAGAAAACACTCTCTCAGGCTTTCACAGACAACACATTGGCCAAGCAATGGCCATGACTCATCCACATGGCTGGCACTGACAAAGGATCTACAATCTGAGGTACAGGATCTCAGGATAAATCCTGAGGGGATTTCACTGACCTTATCAGACCCAAAAGCTACAATGCTTGTTGCATAGGTCCTGCTTTACTTGGTCTTAACCATCCAGAAGAAAAGTATAAAAACGAAGTAGAAGAAATAAAGCCATGCTTTTATGTTGAGCTGTAGGGGACTCAGGTCAACAATTTCTGACATTGCCAGAGAAGTGGAAGACCCAATACTATTATGAATTCCTGGACTCTTTTAGAATATTTTTCTGAGTTAACACACTTATAATATACAAATAACGGAACTAAACAAAAAAGGGATACAGATAAATGTCCATTTTGTATCTGTGTATTCAAAGTGGTTACGATAGATATATAGTTACATTCTCTTAATGAATAGAGGGATTTGTTCTAACAATGTAAATAGGATATCATGTTTGCATCTTGTACAGCAAATAACCACTAGGAAGAATTTATGCAATGTGTTAATTATTGGAACTGTCCTATCAATTTGATTTGAAATGTCTCATTGCTATTTGTCTGTCAATAAAATTATGGGAAAAAATGAACGAAATAGACAAAAAAATAGAAAATACAGTGTATATCTATAGAACTCAATATCATTCCCCCTCAAAGACCAAAACTACTGATACATGCACTAACTTGAATGTACTTCAAAATATTAAGTGATGAAAACCAGACACCAAAGAATACTTAATGTATACATCTACTTATACAGAGAAAGAAAACACAGCTGTAGTTAATAGGGGTTACAGTGGAGATTGACGATAAACAGGTACAGGGAACTTCTGGGGTTAATGTTCTAAAATTGGATTGCCATGACACCCTATTCTCCAGCCTAACTCATATACTCAACAGTAAAATTCAACCCGTGTTGCCTCACCTAGCCCATGAGTGGTATCTGATAGTGTTCACACCTCTCATGCTCTTGCACTGTAATTCCTTAATGTGCCTCCGCATTGGACTTGCTAGCTGCTATTGCCTGATGCACTGCATTCCCAACCAGCAGATGCTCCATTGCTCTGTTGGAAATTCAGAAGGGTCCCCATTTAAAATTCATTCCCCGAATGAAGTCATGTGGCAGGGTGGATTTTTCAAGCTCTTGCAATTATTCAAATGGGGCCGGATCTGTTCTCAGTATGCAGAGATTATGGGTTTAAACTCCCACACTGCAGCTGAGATAATGACACCAACTCAAAGCATAAATGTGGATGATCTCATTTTAGTCAGGTGGCAATGGATTCTCCTGCAGAATTGTTGCCTGTCTTCCTGCTAGGAAGGATGGGGAAACATAGTCACACATTTATGCAAACTGGTTTAGCTCTGGTTAAAAGTGTGTAATGTACAATCTGCGTGAAGCAGTTCATATTTCTGATAACATAGGTTTTTCTCTCTAATATTTGAGTAGAGATCATTGTGTTAGATATTGAATAAATGGCAAATAAGAAAAAAATTAAAAAATAAAATTACATTGCCAAATAAGTGTACTAAGCTTTAAATCATACCAGTTAAAATGGATATATTTTGTGATATGTAAATATCTTGATAAAACTTTTAAAAAACAGGAAAATTATATTGTTTGGAGATGCCACCTGAATCAATACCGAACACATCATCATCTTCATCAGGAATCTCGATTATTTCTGCAGGCTGGGAAGCTTCACCCTCAGAGCTACTGTCTCAGTACTATAATCCCAGGTTGGAATGGATGCATCATCAAAGAGCTGGTCAACATGAGCCACTTCAGATTCTTTCTGTATCACCCACGTCTCAAATTCTGCTAATTGCTTCTTGCGCTGTTGTACTCAATCCATCTTTTCCAGTTCTTCATCTATGAACTGACAAAGTTCCTCCATAGAAATACCCAACTCTTCAACCACTGCCTGTTGCAGCTCTGCAGTCTCTTCAGATTCCCCTGCAGCTGTTGCTGCATCCAAACCAGTGCACCCAGGGAGGGAAGACATGATTTTGTCCTTTGTACTCTCAAAGAAGACTTTCTTCTCATGCTCAGCCAATGTCTTCTTACAAACAAAACATCCCAAACAAGATTTTGGTCTCTAAATTCTTTAACTAGCAATACTTCTCACATGTTCCTACTCCAGCTACAAATGTTTTTTCACCAAGCAGACCCTAGACTCACGACTAAAAGGTTGGCCTCAAGGTGAAAGAGTGAAATTAAAGGGAAGAGAGATAGCTTAAAATAAAGGGAAAAGTCTAAAGAACAGGAAAAAAAAATCACTAAGATACAAAAGAAGAAAAAGAGAGGAGGAAGGAAGGAAGGAAGAAAGGAAAGAAGGAAGGGCGAGAGGAAG
>NW_004524968.1:576748-579813 GCF_000260255.1 Octodon degus | reverse complement strand
TGCAAAACCAGGTCCAATCTCAAATTGCCTTTCCTACTCCTTAGGTCATGAAAATGAGCTCAGAGAATCTGGCATATAGTAGGCACTAAATAACTAGGGGCAGGAGCAGAACGGATTCTACATTCTGAGTCTTTCCTGCTCGTTGGATTGGCATGTCTGTAAATCACTGAAGAGAAGGCACAAAGGAAAATACAGTGAATGGTTATCAGTGGTGATGACAAAATGTCTCATAATCACTAAGAGACATTGATATCAGCTGAGGAGAGGTATGTGATACAAGAGGGAGAAGTAGGGCTATTGTTGTTTCCAGTGATGCATGGGCCAAGAGTCATCTGACAATCCAAAGCCATTGTTCACTGTGTAACTAACCCAGATTTATCTGAGAATTAGTTTTCTCATCTGTCAAATGGAGATTTAAAAACTGTCACTGGATTTATAAGATCAAATTAGCATAAAATGTGTTGAACACTTACCCTGGAATAAAGCAAGTGTCCATTAAAATTTTTCAACCCTACCACCACATCTTTGTCCCCATGAAATAATAAATATGGTTATGCTCTTCTTTTCTGTGAAAACAAAATTCTAATTAATGGCTTTGGGTAGAAATAAAAATAGCATGCATGACATCGAGCCTGTAAAGTTAATGGGAAGAGGAAGATGATCTGCCAGAGTAAAGTCTTTTGTTTTCCTTCAGTCCTCCAGCAAGAAGAAACCAGCCAAGATGACTCACTGGTCCAGTTATCTGTTGGGATGGGCGACCTTCCTCCTTTACTTCTATGAGACAAGTGGAGGTAAGTATAATGGAAAATCTGTGGAGGGAAATAAATAACAGCAAAAATAATGGGAGCACTTAGAGACTGGGAAAGAATGAATAAGCCATAGTCAAGAATTCTGGATCCATTTGGGGTGAGGGGCTCGCTTAGCAGAAATCTCAGACAGACATTGGATTTCCACCCTGGATTTGTTGTTTTCTACCTGTTATCTTGATCAAACAATGTAACCGCTTTGAGGCCAGACTCTGCCCTCTGAAGTAAAAATAATAACATCTACCTCCCGGAGCTATTTAGAACACTAAATAAAATAATAACTGCAAGAGACTTTCATAGTGCTCAACAAATGTCTTTAGCAATTTGGGAGAAGTCAATATGTTGACTGAAAAGAAAATTAAGAAAAATAATTCTAGTGCACTGAATCCTCAGACCCTAACTTGCATAACTTCCTTAAATTTTAATGTATCTAGGAGTCTACATTAACCGCCAAGCACTACAATAAACATGGACGTAGGACACAGAGAAACTTTCATTCTACACAGTTCCCTCAGGCCACAGTGGTACATTTTCCACAGTTAAAATCCTTTCAACTTACAAAATCGCACTCCCTTGGATAAGCCTTAAAAAACACACATGCATACACTCCACTTCTTCAATGATCACATTCTTTATTCCAGAGGTTTCTAACCAGGTTCACTAGATGAATGTTAGAGTTCATAAAACCCTGAGCTTGTATTTTTAAAATATGCATATTTATCAGGATAGTGAGAATAGTTGCTATAAAAAACTCCCAACTATCAGCAATTTAACACACACACACACACACACACACAAACACACACACACACACACACACACACATATCTTTTTCTTGCTCGTTGTTACATTTTAGATGTCAAGTCATGCCAAAAGTCCAGGTGTTCAAAGCTGAATCCCCAGTACACGGTTCTAGCGGGAGTTGGCAGAACCCTTGAAAGTTAGGACCTAGTAGGAAATTTTCATGTCACTGTCATCATGGCCTTGAAAGAGATCATGGTATCCCTTACTGTCTTTCATCTTTCCTCACTCTCTTTCATCTACTGGTTTTAAGATGAGTGGCTTTGCTCTGCCTCTCTCTCCTACTATAATGAATTGCCTCATGAAAAGTCAGTGGGGCCAATCAACCAGGAACTGAAGCTCCAGAGCCCAAACACACCTTTTCTTTTAAGTTGGTTATTTCAGATGTTTCTCATAATAATGAAAACGCACTCCCACAAAGCCCAGAAGAGGTTGCCTACACTCTTTCCGTCATGGGGTTTTACCAATCCTTAGGATCTCAGGGTTTCCTGAAGATTCTTTCCTATTAGCTGAGAGGAAAAGGTCAATATAGGATCTTAGAGAAGGGGTTTCCATATGGAGCAGGATAATGTGTTGTGTTGTTTTGTTTTGTTTTGATGAAGTTAACATACATCACTTCCTCCATTTCCACAACTCTGAAGTCCAGCAGTACATGTAAGAGAGAAATGAAGCTGGTTTTGTTGGACACAAGGCATTCCCAGCTACAAAGGCATATTTAGAAAATATTTTCCAAGCGAAAACTTCTGGGTTCCCAAAACAATTAATCTAAAAGGCTCAGAACCCACTACTTATTCAAATAAGGAGAAAGATACTTCTTGGAACGTCAGGTTTTCTAGTTATGATCCTGTTTGACCATACTTCCATAAGCCCACACCCACATTCCTATAGATAAGCTTGTATCCCCAAGTTCCCTCTGCACATTTTACAAAAGATTTACCAGGACACACTTATAGAAAGACCTCCTAAGCTCAAGGCACTGTATGACAGATCGGAAATGCAATTATAAATAAAGTCTACACAATTGATTCAGGGAACTCACAGCAAAAGTAAGTTTAGATATATAACCGAAGCAACATTTAATATCTTTAGTGGCCTCTGGGCAACTTGTGGGACTCTAGTAAGCTCTGAACTTCTGTAGTCCCCAAGGTACAGTCATGGAGCTTCTGCTAGTGCTAGTCAAAACTTTTAAGAACTTAGGAGAACTCTGAGTGACATCTGGGCTGCAGGAGAGCTGTTATCTGTGGGCCAAGGCCAACCAGTAGCAGAGTTTCCTGGCCCCACTTAAGAACTTTGGCAGACTCTGGAAAGACTGCTGGGTCTAACTGGGTCATTAGTAGGAGCTTCAAAAATGCCAAAACACAGGAGCAAAAGGCTTCTAGCCCACCCAGAACAAATCCAGGAGACAAAGACATACAAGAACTTGGAAATCAAACACCTGAAATCTCTGAAATGATACCA
>NW_004524968.1:570483-576648 GCF_000260255.1 Octodon degus | reverse complement strand
AAAGAAAGAAAAAAAGAAAGAAAGAAAGAAAACACAAAGAAGAAAGACAGGGAAAAGGAGGTGCTGCTCAAGAAAACCAAAACCTCAAAGCCTGTATTTCTGGAAATAAGCAAGTCTGCTAGCCTGACAAGTGCAAGGACCTGAGTTCAATCCCTGGTACTGGAAAAAAAAAGTCTGAAAATGAGAACACGGTACAAAGGTGACTTATGGTCACACTGGTTCAGGTCTCATTTTTTACCAATTTACTCTGTTGCTTTAGTAAATACTTAGCACATCTGCATCTGTTTCCTCATGGGTAAACTCAGAGAGTTCTATCTAGAATGAACTGCAGCATATAGCCCTGGTATCCTGAGAGATACTTAGAAGGAGCTTGCAGGTTTCTCCCCAACATTCCAGGACAGTAGAAAATATTTAAGATTCAGAATAAACTGAACAATGCATTTAAGAATGCTAGTTTCAATTCTCTCATGCTTCTCTAGGGCTGGTGAGATAGCTCAGTGGACTAAGCACCTGCTTAGGCAAGTGCAGGGTCCGGGGTTCAATCCCTGGCACCACATGCAGCAACAGCCGTGCCCCGGGGGTTGGTTAGCATGTGACCAAATCTGGGTGTGTGGATGTGGAGCACACCTGTAATCCCAGCACTGGGGAGGCTGAAAACAGGAGGATCACTGCAAGTACAATCTATTTAGTGAGACTCTGCACACACATACACACACACAAAAAAAAATAGAGCTCTTGTTTTATCATTAATCAACTGAAAGCTCTCCAGCTTGTAACTGAATATCCAGGAGTGCCCTTTTCTGTCTTCATAAATATTCTTGCCCTTGACCCCAGACCCTGAAAGAACCCATCATTCTACACATGATTGAATTTAATGGCTTCATGCATATGCATGAGATCACGTTGGACATTGTTAATTAGACACAGGGTGATCCCATTCAAACTGTCTTCTCATAAAAACTACTTACAGAGAACCCTCTCTGGGAGGGCCAGTGTCTTGTTCTAAACACAGGCTGTGGCCAAAGCCATTTGACCAATCTCTGAATAACCCAGAGATTTTGAGAGCAGAATCTAACACAGCATTCGTGAAGAGGGAGAGCTGGGTCAAAGAAAAACTCTCTCAAAATACAGAAAGCTGGGAGTGTGCAAGAAGTGGAATCTATGGTCTCCGCAGCAAGGAAAGAAGGCCCACTAGAAATCTAAGTCCAGCCACACATAGAATTGTAAGTTGTACAATAGCTATATTATTTTAAAAAGAAGAAACAGGTGTGGTTTAGTTTAATAATATATTTTATGGAAGCTATGATCTCTAAACTAATATTATTTCAAAGTATTATAAATACAAAAATATTACTTATGAGGTAATGCAATACAAATTTGGCCACCAAATTCTTTTTTGTTTTTACCTTCAGAAATAAGTATCTTTTACTTACATCATGCAATAATTTGGACTTTGCACATTTCAGGATTTCAAGAGTCACTTGTGGCTGGTGCCCACCATATTGGTTGTAAGGGAGAAAAGCCAGAGGAAGTGAGTAAAAGGAATTTAGGGACAGGTTCCTTTCTCTGTCAGGAAATTTGAAGGAATAAGTGAAAGCAGATTATGTGAATCATGTAAACATGCCTGGGTCCTAAGTTTTTGGAGAGCAGGAGAGAAGTAGAATGAATGATTTGAACTATGATCATTATTGTTCTATGAATCTTTGTACCATCTCTTTACAGGAAAGTTTATTTTCTTCATTTTAAGGACAAAGCTCAGACTCAAAGAGATATTCCTAAGTTCTTGTTATTTTTCCCTCCAAAAGAAACCTAAAGACAATAGAAGAGGCATTGTGTGGGTGGAAAGGGAGGACTTATGTGAGGTTTTGTTTTAGACTGAGTCGCTTGCTAAAAACTTTAAGCCACAGGAATTAGTATTTTGAAGACACACAATATTCTAATAAACTTACACTCATGAGCTCTTCTATTTTCCTTAATAGTTTTTATTATTGGATTGTTACCTATTTTACAGAAGTGGTCATTGAAAACTAGAATTCAAAGAATGAAATGACTTAGATGAATGAAATGATTTAAATGACTAGGATGAATTGCCTTTCTACATGGGATACTTTAGTGCCACTGTCTTCTCACCACTCCACTATAGTACTTTATTTTTGGTTTAAGAGAACCAGAGAACAGAACCTTGTACTAAGCTGTTCCTGAGGACCTCATCAGTGCCTCACTACTATCTGTGGTTTTTGCTATCATTTCTCATTTTGGGTTATAGACGTTGGTGCTCATACCATCTCTGACTGTTAAGGGCAGAAATCACATCTAGTTCCTCTTGCTACTTGCCATATTTTTTTTCTTTTTCCTGTTATAAAGGCCCTTGAGCAGCTAAGCTTTTCAAATTTTGTGGTCCACTATCATTCTCCATTATAGACAATGAGTTATAATATATGATCCTTTTATAATAGGCAAATAAAAAAATTTAAAGCACGTTGCATGCCGACTGATAGACTCATGATTAATACATGATTGTTTGAGGAACAAGGTCAAGTCCAGTGGCAATCTGTTCAAAATAGAGTTGAAGTATTGTCTTTGGAGTAGACTTTGTTGTGCGCAAAGAGTTATCAAAGACAGGAGGTTCACTCATTTATGTTTTTGCTTCTTCTGCCAACCTGAGGTAGGTGCCAATTCTTCATGTCGTTTCATGAAAACCAAGCCCTTTTGAGCCAAATGCAGTGTGGATGGTGACAATCATGGGTAGAGTATTAGATATGTGATAAGTTTAAGTCCCTGGTTGCACTTAATCCTACCAAGACCTTATTTGCTCTATGGGACAGCATCTCCGTGGTGACATGGAAGTTAGATGCAATGACTCGCTCCAAATAATGCCTCGTTTAGCCTCTGTTTTACCTATTCGGATGTCACATTTTCATGCTTTGTTTTTCTACCTGTCAGACTAACAATAATCCTTGGTTTACAAAGTTTTCTGACAATTATGTAATAAGTTTTAAAAGCACCATTTGGCCCACGTATACCTCTACTGGATATAGTCCCCCAAAGTATTAAAGACATGACACTATAGTGATGCATGCATACCCATATTTACCGTAGCTCAACTCACAAGAGCTACCCTCTGGAAACACCGATGCACAACAGCAGAAAAGTCAGCAAAGAAATTGTGGCACATGCATACACAATGGAGTATTATTCAGCCATAAGAAGGAATTAATGTGCAGGCAAACAGACATAATTTGAGACCATAATGTTAACTAAAAACTCAGACACAAAGTTAAGACTTATTGGATAAAAAAAAATAAACTCAACCCCCTCATCTGAAAAAAAAAAAAACTCAGACACAGCAAGTCAACTATCATGCCATTTCACTTACATGAGAATCCCAAATTATAAATAAATAAAATGGTAAAATAAAAGAGGCATGAAATAAAATAAAAAACAGACTTATCAGAGCTGGGAAAGGGAAGGAGCAAGGGGCAAAAGTATGAGTAAGACAATCAAAAATGATCAAACTACTGTATGTTACATACATATGCCAATTTCTCTGAAACAAATATTGTTATTACATGTTGCTTACAGTAGTATTCTTAAAGAATAGTTACTAAGTACATAACAATAACAAGTAAAATGTGTTCAGAAATGTGCTTGCAAACAGCAAGTGTTCAATAAATGTTAACCACTATCATTCATTGAGCACTATCTATATACCAAGAAGTTGCCCTTCCCTGCATCATTTAATTCCTAAAGCAATCCTATGGGATAGACTTAAGTAATCCCACATGGAGAAAAGGAAATGAAAGTCAAACACATGCTAGGACATGTTCTCCATCACACAGAGGAATCAAAGTCATTTCTAGATGCTTTTCTTCTCAAAGCCACCACCACTTATATGTTTAATTCTGTGGAAATGGGGAAGCCAGGGTATGAAATATGTTGCTCAGAACTGCCTAAGCACTTGAGATGGACCCAAGGGTTTGGACACCTTTTTTCTGGACATCTTCCAGAATGACTGATAGTGGAAATGGAAACAAAATGACTAATGTTTATTAAGGACATTTTATATGTCAAGCAGTATTGCTAGACTTTTGTGGACCTTCCTGAAGCTGTTATAACAAGTTTACATATACATAACTGATTTAAACAGCATATATATTTATTTATGCTCTAGCTGTTCTGTAAATCAGAAGTCACACTAGGCTGAGATCAACATTATGTTGAGACTGCTGTTTTTGCAGGCTGTAAGGATAAAACCATTTCCAAACTGGCATTTCCCAGCTTCTAGTTTCTTTGAATTGTTTCTTTGGCTCATGCCACATCCAAATATAACTTTATTGTCTTTTTTACTGCTACATGGTTTTTTAATTTCCTTTTATAAGGACTCTATGATGACCTTGTGTCCTAGTAGGTAATGCATGGCTCCAGGTCTTTAGACACTTAGCTTTATCACATCTGCAAACTCCATTTTACCCTGGAATCGGAGACATTCACAAGGCCAAGAAATACAGATGTGGACAGATTTCCTGGGGTTGGAAAGTTGGTATTTTTCTACTTTCTGAAGTATCTGTTCAATACCTCTTGGTAATATTCTGAGACAGCATCAATGATTTTCTCCCCCTCCCTTTCTTTTCTTCTTCTTTTTTCTCTTCATCTCCTTCTCCTTCTCTACATACTCCTGCTCCTGCACCTTCTCCTCCTCCTGCTCCTTCTCTGCCTTGTCCTCCTCCTCCTTCTTCTCCTCCTCCTCATCCTCCTCCTTCTTCTCCTCCTCCTCTTTCCTCATCTCCATTTAAAGAAGGAGGAATTGAGGTTCAGTGCATGGAATAATTTTGTTTAGGTCAAAATGTACTTTTTTGTTCTTTATTTTGTTTTGTTTTTGAGATAGGGTCTCACTATGTAATTCAGAATGGCTCTGGACTCACTAGGTAGCTCAAGACGTCCTTGAACTCAGAGTCATCTTCCCACCTCAGGCTCCCCAGTGCCAGGATTACAGGTGTGTGTCACCATACCAAGCCTAGGTCATAATATAATGAGAGGTAAGTGTTTAAAACCCGAACAGTGCAGCTCCAAAGTCAGTACTCAAAGAATTGTGATCTTCTGCCTGTATGGATCTTAGTATCTAGGCAAAAAGCAGACAAGAAAGCATTGCTAGTTGCACTTGAATCTTGAGGGGGGAAAAGTAAACGTGAAAGCTGGTTGCTGAAGTAACAAAGGAGTAGCTATTGGACTTTTGTTGAGACAAGGACATAAGTAAGAAGCCATAGCTACTAAAGGGTTCAGAAAAAATTGAAAAAGCTATATCTGTTCCATTTCCATAAATAGTACCCTGTGTCTGGCTCATATACCTGCCCCCTGATATTGACAAAATGCTCTCTAGATTGTTCACACATATCATAAGATTTTGAGGTGGGTTTTTTTTTCTCTCTCATTACAACTGGGAAGACTGTACCCATACTCATCTGTGGTTTTCTCTGAGCCCATGACACAGTCTTTCCTATCAACCAATGAACAGCAACAAGAGGCAGGATGCCAGATCTAACCACCCCATGACTAAGGACAAAGTTGCCTCCGAGCACTGAATGTGCCAGTGCACAAAGAATAGCACAGTCCTTGCCTGCTTATTCTGACATGGATGTTTGGCTACCAAATCTTTGCTCACAGCTCACTAACTATCTTGAATGGTCACAAAAATATTTCCTATTACTTGATCCAAATGGACTCAATTGTCATCAACTCATCTATTTGAGTAAAATCCTTTATTACACTGAGAAGCAAGCCTTACACATACCTATGGCAAAAGCATTCCAGTTGAAGAGCAAAACAAGTTTGAAAGTCTTATGGCATAAACAATCATATCTTTCACAAGAACATATATTTTTAAAAAACTAGTGAAGCAGGGCTGGGGAGATGGCTCAGTGGAATAAGTGCTTCCCTGGCAAGCACAAGGGCCTGAGTTCAATCCCAGGTTCCGCCAAAAAAAAAAAACAAAAAAAACAAAAAAAAAACAAAACAAAACAAAAACTAGTGAAGCTGGTGAGGGTAGAAGGAGGGGAAAAAATAAGAAGTAAGCTCTGAAAAGAAAGCCATAGTAAAGAGTGGACTATGGATGAAGGTCAAGGATTTTGAGTTAATGAATTCCACCTTTTCCCTCTCTAATCTGTTCAA
>NW_004524968.1:560169-562965 GCF_000260255.1 Octodon degus | reverse complement strand
GAATGAAATTAAAGATAGACTTTTAGACCTCAAAGACAGTGGTGCACCTAATGAATGGGAAGTAAGAGCTTTCTTAAAACAAACGAGGAATCAGAAAATAGCAATTCAGCAGCTATAAGATAATGCAAAGAAAAATAACATAAGAATAATAAGTGTCAATGAAGCATTTGGAGATATCACAAAGGACATAAAAAGAATATTGGCAGAAGTACTAGCAGAAAATTTTCCAAACATGAGAAAAGAACCTGACATACAGAGTATATATAACTCCACACAGTCATAATCTCAATAAATCTACACCTAGACACATTAATAATCTTGATCTCAAAAATTTCTGAAAAAAAACAGAATATTAAAAGCTGCTAGAGAGAAGAAACAGATCACTCACAATGGAAAGCTTGTCAGAATCATGGCAGATTTCTCAACACAAGCCATTAAATTACAAAGAGCTTGGAATGAAGTATTTCAGGTCCTGAAAGAAAATAACTTCCTACTCAAACTGATATACCCTGCAGAACTATCTATCAAATTGAATGGCAAAATAAGTTCCTTCCATGACAAACAACAACTGAAGAAATTCATGACCACCAAGCCAAAAAGTACTCTCAGATATTCTAGAAAGAAAGAGAAGTGATAATAGCTGCAAGAATGAGAAAAAAGGGCCATCCAGATAGTTCAGCAGATTAAAGCACCTGCTCAGGCAGATGCAGGAACTGGGGTTCAATCCCAGGCATGCTGTGCCAGCTCCACTCCCGAGGCACGCTGAGATGGTAACTGAGACAAGGTGTAGTGGCATACACCTGTAATCCCAGCATTTGGGAGGCTGAAAACAGGAGAATCACTGAGTCCAATCTATCTAATGAGACCTTGTAGACCCTATACAAAAAAAAAAAAAAGACAGAGAGAGAAAGAAGCCACCAAGCAGATCAATTAATTTAAAAGAGGGGAAAATTATGGAACCTATAACAGGAAAGTAATGTGACAAACATTGGTCAATAGGTATCAGTTATAAACATCAATGTAAGCAGCCTCAATTCACCAATCAAAGAAACAGACTAGCAGAGTAGTTTAAGAAACAAAATCCAACAATATGCTGCATACAGGAAACACTTTGAACTCAAAATGAAATTCACAGACTGAAAGTCAAAGGATGGAAAGCAATCCTCCAAACCACAGGAAATAAGAAAAAAGCAAGGGTAGCTATCCTGGTTGCTGACAATATCAAATTCAAATTAAAAATCATCAAACAGATAAAGAAGATCACTACATACTTGTTAAGGGAAAACCACAAGAGAAAGAGATAGCACAGAAACATATATGTACCCAATATAGGAGCACCCTCCTACATAAGACAAATTTTAACAGACATGAAAAATAAAATGGGCAATAATACAATACTAATGGGGGACTTTAATATATCACTGTCACAAAGAGATAGATCAACTAAGCAAAAAATTAACAAAGAAGCAACTGAACTAAACAAAACTTCTGAAGAAATTGATATAGTAGGACTTAACAGAGTGTTTCACCCAGCAACAGCAGAGTACACATTCTTCTCAGCTGCACATGGGACAGTCTCCAAAATAGACCATATACTAGCAAACAGAGCACTCTTAAGTAAATGCAATGGAATCGAAGTTTTTCCATGCATACTAGCTGATCCTGGTGCAATAAAACTGGAAGTTATTGACAAAACAAACTACAAAAATACTGTAAACACATAAAAATTAAACGACAATTTCCTAAACAACCAGTGGGTCACAGGCAAAATTAAATAAAAAATTAAAAAATATTTACAATCAAATGAAAATGCAAATACAACTTATCAATATCTGTAGGATGCAATGAAAGTTGTCTTATTAGGAACAATGTAGCAATAAATTTGCACATTAAGAAGACAGAACAAGTCCAAATAAATGATCTTATGCTGCACTTCAATCTTCTAGAAAAAGAGGAACAAGTCAAGCACAAAGCCCAAAGAAGTCAGGAAATCATAAAGATTAGAGCAGAAATTAATGCATGGAGACAGTGAAGCGACAATGAAAACAGTACAAACAACAAAAGAATCAAAGAATTGTTTCTTTGAAAGAATAAATAAAATTGATAAACTTTAATCACATAAAGGGAAAAATTCATGAAATAAAGAATGAAAAGGGCAAAATCACTACAGACTTTAGAGAAATTCAGATCCACAATACCTACTTCCAAAATCTTTATTCACATAGCATGGAAAACACAGAGAAAATGGACAGTTTCCTAGATACATATGAAATGCCAAAACTGACTCAAGAATACATAAAAACACTGAATAACCCAATAACAAGAAATAAAATTGAAAATGCAATTTAAAAAACCTACCAACCAAGAAAAGCCCAGGTGCAATGGATTCACAGCAGAATTCCACAAGAAATTAAGAGAAGATTTAATGCCAACTTTTCTCAAACTCTTCAATGAAACTTAAAGGGAACTAATTCTCCCAAAATCATTGCAGGGGGCAAGTATTACTCTGATTCCAAAGCCAGAAAAAGATCCAACCAAAAAAGAGAACTACAGACGAATCTCTCTAATGAATATAGATGCAAAAACCCTCAATGAAATACAAGCAAGGTACAGCAAATCATCAAGAAGATTATACAACATGAATTGGTGGGATTCATTCCAGAAATAATGGGATGGTTCAACAAATGTAAATTCATAAATGTAACATGCCACATCAATAGAACCAAGAACAAAAACCGCATGATCATCTCAATAGATGTACAAAAACCTCTTGATAAAGTCCAATAATCATTCATG
>NW_004524968.1:555929-560069 GCF_000260255.1 Octodon degus | reverse complement strand
TCCCAAATTTTTATACATATTCAATGCAATCCTGATTAAAAGACCACTAATATTCCTCACAGAACCAGAGAACATTTTCCTCAAATTCATTTGGAACCAGAAAAGACCCAGAATATTAAAAGCAATCCTGGGAAACAAAGGAAAGGCAGGATGTATCATAATTCCTGCCCTGAAATTATATTATCAAGCTACTGTGATAAAATCATCATGGCACTGGCATAGAGACAGACTTGAACATCAGTGGAACAGATAAGAAGATGCAACTTCAAACACAACTTCAAACACACTCAGCTGCCTTATTTTTGATAAAGGGGCCAAACAGATTCAAGAAAAGAAAGATAGCCTTTTTAATAAATTATGCTTGAAAGACTGTCTTTTCACATGCTAAAAACTAAAAGTAGATCCATGCTTGTCACTATGCACAAAATTACAGTCTAAATGGATTAAAGATTTAAATATTAAAACAAAAACACTAAATCTTTTGGAGAAAAATGTAGGTAGCAATCTTAAAGACATAGGTGCATGTAGAAAGTTCATGCACAAAAACCAAACTGCACAGGATATACTTCAAAGAATCAACAACTGGGATATAATCTTTTTGAAAACTTTCTGCACTTCAAAGCAAATTTCCAACATAGTAAAAAGCAAACCAACAAACTGAGAAAGAATTGTAGTTGAATGTCCCTCAGACAAGGACCTTCTTTCTAGAACACACAAAGAATTTTAAAAAATCAGGCCCCCCAATCCACACACAGCCATCTGAGATTAATATAGATTTGTCAGAAGAAGAAATACAAGTGGCAAGTACATATATGAAAAAGTGTTCAACATCATTGGTCATTCAATAAACGACACTAAGATTACATCTCACTCCAGAAAAAATGGATGACATCAAGAATTCAGCCAATAACAAATGCTAAAAAGGCTACAGAAGAAATGGAACCCTTCTCCACTGTTGGTGGGAATGGAAACTGGTACAATCACTATGGAAATCAGTATGAAGATTCTTTCAAAATCTAGGATTGGAGATCCCATTCAAGACCTTCCTGGGTTTTTTTCCAGAAGAACTGAAAACCTCATACCACAGTGATTATGTACACCCATGCTTATAGCAGAGCAATTTGTCATAACTAAATCCTGGAAACAAATCATTTGCTCATAAACTGAAAAATGGATAAGAAAAGTGTGAAATTTTTATACAATGAAGTATTATTCAGCTATAAAACAGGATAAATTTGAATCTTTTGTCAGTAAATGGATGCGACCAGAGAGCACACTCTTAAGTGAAATAAATCAGATCCACATGTGCAAACATTATATTGTCTCCTTAGTGTGAGAACCAGAAAGATAAAAATGGAATCTGAAGGGTACAATAGACACTGGTAAAAGAGAATGCACTTATTAAAATGAAAGAGTTACTGAGTTGAGGAGAATGACAGGAGAGGGAATGGGGAAAGAGATAAATCTATGTGTGTAAGTAGGATGGTTTGGACAACTGTACTGTGCATTTCTGCTGGTTTGTGGAAAGAAGCAGTTAATGTTTTAATTTGTTTCATCCCCTTTTTCCAATTGTTTCTGCTTTTCTCTTCTTAGTTTCTTATATACACTTCTTTCTTTTTTTTTCTTTCTTCTTCCAAATTTACATGTATATATCTGGTAATATGAACCACTGGTTGGAAGACAAAACTATGTATCATAATAAATACTGTGAAATTCCTATTACTTTGCTAAGTGAAATTCTGTATCACTTTTAATTTTTCCTATCTAATTCTAATTTTTACTCTCTTTATGAAATAAAAAGTAGATATAAAACCTAAGAATCTTTTTAAGTTGGTAAAGGCAGGTAATAGAGATTGGTTCTGACTATTCTTTGGTGTATAGGACATGATTTTAGATTGAACTCAGGTTGATGTACATCCTATGGAAGTACTCTACCACTGAGCTACATCTCCTGTCCAGCTCTTGACTATTTGACACATAATGAAGAGTACTGATTCAGGGATGGATTCACAGCTGAACTGTATAAGAAATTTGGAGAATATTTAATTCAAACAGTCCTCAAAATCTTCAGTGACTATGAAAGGGAATCAAATCTCTCAAACTCACTCCTGGAGTCAAGTATTACTCTGATACCAAAATCAGAGAAAGACCCAACTAGAAAAAGAACTATGGACCAATCACCCTAATGAACATATGTGCAAAAATCTTCAATAACATACTAACAAACACAACACAGCAAATCATCAAGAAGATTTTATATCATAATCAAGTGGGATTCATCCCAGGAATGCAGGGATGTTTCAGTATACTCAAATTAGTAACTGAATACACTTTATCAGAACCAAACACAAAAATCACATGTAGTAGATGCAGAAAGGGCTTTGGACAAAGTCCAACATTAATTCATGATTTTTTAAAAAATCACCCTAGAGACAAGTGAAATACATGATAAACACCACAACCTGATAAATGTCATCAATGGAAAAATCAACAACCAATATAATACTAAATGCACAAAAAAGTAAAAGCATACATTTCTTTGGTACCAGGGATCAAACTCAGGACCTTGCATTTGACAGGCAAGCGCTTATGCTGATGAGCTATCTCCCCAGCCCAGGCTTCACTTTAAAACTCAGAAACAAGTTAAGTATGTCCACTGTCACCACTCCTATTCACTATAACTCTGGAAACTTTAGCCATAGCAAGTAGAAATGATAGAGAAATAAAAGGAATCATGATAGAAAAGGAAGAACTGATATCATTATTAATTGAAGACAGTATACTCTACATAGGAGACCTCAAAAACTCCACAGACACTTTAGTTTTAATAACCAAATTCAGTAGTATAGCAAGATACAAAGTCAACACTCAAAACTCAATAGTATTTCTGTACACACACAAAAAAAAATGAATGCACCAGGAGAGAAATTAGAGAAAACGTGCATTTCAGAATACATTCCAAAGAATTGAAAAGAGTAGAAATCAACATAACAAAAAAGTAAAAGATTTATACAGTCCAAATGACAGTATATGAAAAAAGAGATTATGAGGGTTTGAGAATATGGAAAGATATTCCTTGCTCCTAGGTAGGAAAACCCAACATGGCCATACTCCCAAAATTCTTATATGAACTTAATGCAATCTCAATTACAAACAATTAGTATACTTCACAGAGGTACTGAAAACATTCCTAACATTCATCTGGAACCAGAAGAGACCCAGAAGAGCAAAAGCAATCCTGGGCAACAAAGGAGAATCAGGAGGCATCATAATCCCTTACTTGAAATTATGCTACAAAGCTACTGTGATAAAATCAGCACTGTAATGGCAAAAAAAAAAAGGCCTGAGTATCAGTGGAACAGATAAGAAGATGCAGACACAACTATAACTATAAACACACTGATCCACCTTATCTTTGACAAAGGTACCAAACATGTTCATTGGAAGAAAGATAGCCTCTTCAATAAATGGTGCTGGCAAAATTGGCTTTTTACATGGCAAAGACTAAAATTAGACTCAGATCTCTCATCCTGCACTAAACTAAAGGAAAAATGATTGAAGGATTTAAAGCCAAGAATAGAAACACTAAATCTACAGGAGGAGAAAGTATGTATCAATCTTAAAGACATAGGAATAGGTAGAGAGTTCAAGAAAAAAAATCAAACTGCACAGGAAATACTTCAGAGAATTAACAACTGAGATCTCATCTTTTTGAAAACCTGCACTTCAAAAGAAATCACCAACAGAGTAAAAAGAATACCCACAAACTGGGAAGACATAATAGCTGACTGTCCTTCAGACGAAGGCCTTTTGTCTAGAATATATAAAGGATTTTTTAAAATAAGGAAGGCCTCCAAAATTCAAAAAGCCAACCCAAAAATGAGTATCTGAGATTAATATGCACTTCTCAGGTGGAGAAATATGAACAGCAAATAAATATATGAAGAAATGACCAACATCATTGGTCATTCAGGAAATTCAAATCAAAAGAACACTGAGATTCCATCTCACCCCACAAGGAATGACTATTATCAAGAAGTCAACCAAAAGCTACAACTCTTGTTGCATAGGTCCTGCTTTACCTTGGTCTTAACCATCCAGTAGAAAAGTATGAAGACGAAATATAGGAAGTAAAGCCAT
>NW_004524968.1:554874-555829 GCF_000260255.1 Octodon degus | reverse complement strand
TTAACAAATATTTGCTTATACATGAACACATAGAACTGTGCAATAGAAAAGACATCATCAACAGTCTTGTAGAAAGCATGCCCTCAACTGCTTTGCAACTTGGTGAATCTGATACTTGATGCATTTTGGCATGAAAAGTTTGTTCCAGCATTCATTATTTGTTTGATACCCAACACACAAGCTAAAATTTAGTGTTGAGTGCCTGGTAACTTGCTGTCCTTCCCAACCAAAACAATTTGTTTACTATTCATCATTTTTGTACTGATCATGCCTTCCAGAGCCAATTAAAAATGAGCACTAAGGCACCATTGTAGGTAGAAAAAGCAAAAGGCAAAGACCAGGGGATCAGAAAGGGGACACAACAATGTCTGAAAAGAGAGATGGAGAAGAGATGTCTTCTCCACCAGTGAAGACAGAGGAGAGGATGAGTCCAGAACTTATCCAGAAACCAGAACTAACTGTACCTGGACATTGGTAGAATGTGGAGAGCACAGAAGACAGCAAAGTTTTACTCATGAGGTTACAACTTAGGTTGCTGGGAAGTAGCATGGCAATGAAACAAGTAAACTGAGTGGTGGCATAGTTTGGAACAAATATCAAAAGCCAAGTCTTGGAATTTGAGGTGCTTCAGTGATATCTTGGTGGATGTGTCTAGGTAGCCACTGAAAATACAATCCTGACACTTGCAAGTGACATGTGACTAGAAATATCTATTAGTACACAGGAGGTCTCAGATTCAGCATAGACATAGTACCATATGCACAGAGGTTGAAAGCCTGACTTTTAGAGTCAAATTGCTGAAGGTCGGCTACAAACTCCAGCATGTTTGTGGTCATCTTCTAGGTGCTTAGGCTTACTGCATCTCATTCTATCCATGAGGATAATAACAGCACCCATTGCTTTTGGCTACCTTCTATCAGGATTATAATGAATTTAATCACTTGGAGAGCTTTAT
>NW_004524968.1:549595-553513 GCF_000260255.1 Octodon degus | reverse complement strand
TACTAAGAAGAATGTATGCAGTGTGTTAATTATTGAAATTGTCCTAGTGATTTGATTTGAAACTGTCTCATTGCTATTTGTTTATCAATAAAATCATGAAAAAAAAAGAAGTCAATCAATATTAAATGCTTGAAAGGCTGTGGGAGAAAAGGAACACTTCTCCACTGCTGCTGTGAGTGTAGACTGATAGCACTACTATGGAAATCAGTGTGGCAATTCCTCAAAAATCTAGGCTTGGTGGTCCTATTAAGCCCCACTATTTCCTTCCTGGGTATTTTTCCAAAAGAACTAAAAAGATCATATCACAGTGATCTATGTGTAACTATGTTTATTTTTTAAAGAATATACAATAGTGATAGAAAAAAACAGCATTAGAAACCATGTAAATTTTCACTAAACAAAGTAATAAGAATTCAACAATGGTTGCTGTATTGCATGATGCTATCTTTAAATTAGTTGTTCAGGTTACCAGATATAAATATGCAAGACTGGTTTAAAGAAAAAACAATGACAAAAAAGTTGTAAGAAATTCAAACTAAAACAAAAGAATAAAAAGAAAAAATTATGTACTAGCTGTTCCTTTCAAAAATACCAGTAGAAATCAAGAGTACAATTATCCAAACTATCCTGCATATATACCTAAATATATTTTTCCCTTCTTTCATTTCTCCTAGAAGATAGGTACTTTTACACAATGGAGTATTATTCAGTTATAAAAAAATTGAGGCTTTTGTAGATAAGTGAAAGTAGTTAGAGACTATATTGGTA
Source organism: Octodon degus (assembly GCF_000260255.1). Lineage (NCBI taxonomy): Eukaryota > Metazoa > Chordata > Mammalia > Rodentia > Octodontidae > Octodon > Octodon degus. The sequence goes on along the minus strand of NW_004524968.1, from coordinate 552,745 downwards.
AGTGAAATAAATCAGAGCCACATGTGCAAACATCAGATTATCTTGCTAGCATAAGAACCTGAAAAGTAATTAAAATCTGAAAGGTATAATAGATACTGTGAAAGGGAAAGAATCTGTTCAAAGGGAAAAAACAGAATGAAGAGGATAAAAGAAAGGAGGAAGAAGAAAGAAAAAAAGAAAGAGAGAAAGGAAAGCAAAAAAATATATTTGTATATATATACATAGGATCACTTGTATAATTGTACTGCTGATTTCTTCTGGTCTATTCAAAGGAGGAGTTAATACTTAATTTTTTTCTTCTCCTTTTTAATTTCTAATAACTTTTTAAAACCAATTTTACGTGCTTATATCTGGTAACCCAAACAACTAATTTGAAGACAACATTATGTAATATAACAATCATTGTTGTATTCCTACTATTTTGTTCGGTGAAATTCTGTATCATTTTTAATGGGCTTTTTTTAACTATTATTTATTCCCTTTAAAAAGTATCAATCAATATATAAGTGGAAACAGAGGAAAGGCATGCAGTGTAGGATCAAGCATATTACCAAAACACCAAAGGCAAGACAGAGTACGGAGTAAGGTCAAAGAATGTTAATCAAGGAGTGAAAACAGGCAGGTCAGCAGGGTGTGGATTATGGAAGATTGTAACCAGCTAAGAAGATTAGGCCATCTGTTGGATTACTTTGCAGAGGGCTAATAGTATTCGTTATGTGTTGATTCTTTCTAACAAGTCCCACAGACAACCTTAATTCCACATACAGCCCTCAGTCCTCTCCCTCACATCGTCTCACATATTCAGCGGTGTTCATGATTGTGGAGAAATCATTGACAACAACAATGATAACGATGATGTTCACGACAATTGCTGATCCTGATGATCCTGACAGCTAATATCAGGAGAAATTATGTCAGTTAAATAACAATGATGTTCCCATTGCTTTCTTAAACACTTTGAAGATTTGAACTGGTTCTAAAATTGCAAAAACTGGACTCAAAATTTCTGAGACCCGGAGGTAAAAATGCATTGTTACGTTAGGATCCCTTCTTGGGTCAACCTACTATTGAGGTTGGAAGGTGGAAGCCTGCTTTTTCTATGCCATGAAGTTCATCCATCGGCCCTATCATGGCCCTTGTCAGATTATACAACATAAGAGCCGGCCAAATACCTCAGCTGATTAAAGTGCCTGTTTAGGCAGGCGCCGAGGCCAAGGTTCAATCCCGGCGTGCTGTGCCGGCCCAGCTCCAGGGCTCACTGAGACAGCAATTGAAATTGGGCGTGGTGTCGCGCTCCTGTAATCCCAGCTCTTGGGAGGTTGAACACAGGCGGATCACTACGAGTAGTCCAATGTATGTCATGAGACCCTGTAGACCCTCTACTAAATACAAAAAAGAAAGAAAGAAAGAAAGAAAGAAAGAAAGAAAGAAAGAATAAAGAAAAAGAAAGAAAAGAAAAGAAAAAGAAAAAAAGATGATACAAGGTATGAATGGGAAGCAGAACAAGAACTGGGGCGACTAGATTATCTAATTTAAAGACAGAGACCACACCTTGCCCACCTCTCGTGGTAGAAAACTAACTGTTGTAACCACTCCACAATGTCAGTGACTTATCTCAGCAGAAATCCAGGTTTATGTGAATGCTCAACAGAAAACTTCTGTTGCTGGGAACCAGAGAACAAGTTCCTTCTCCTGTTTCACCACTGGGTGGGGCCTCAGTACTTTTTGCCATTCCTCTTTCTCAGTTTCTCCGATTCAACCTTCCAGGCATTTGGAGCCAAATGAGTCTCTCTTCTGGCAGTTTTTCTGTGCATCATAGGGTGCTGAACAACATTCTGGCCAAGTGGTACACTCTGGAGACACAGCGGCCAGCCTCCTTCTATCATGAGTTGTAACACAAAAAATGTCTCAATCATTGTCTACATTGCGGGGGCGGGGGTTCATCATTGCCTCTTCTTTCCTACTGAAAAGCACTTCTCATTACCAAGCTGGCAAACAGAGAAGAACAATAACACAGAAGATTGCTCAGGACTTCTTTTCAACCAGGAAATAACACACGTCATTCTACCCACACTTCATTGTTCACACAGAAAGCGCTCGCCAAAGTTCCTTACTCAGAAATTCTTTCTTGAGCCTTAGAGGGAGGGAGGAAAGGACGAAAATGAAGGAGATAAGGGTAAGAAGGGAGCTGCGATCCTGGACTAGCAGAGAATAAATCTGAGTTTTGTTGCAGCTCAGCTAAAAACAATGTAGTAACATTGTTTTACAAGTTTAACATTGTTGTACAAGTATGAGTCCACATAATGAATTTGGGGGAGAATGGAATTTCTTAAGATACGTTTTGAGGAATATTAGTGTCTAGTGCTATTTAGTGAAGGAAAACAATGGGACATCTACAGTTACCTTATTGCTTAATACTCCCTTGCATATTAATCTCCTTTGATATTCCAACTAAAGGAGAAACCTGTTTTATTTGATGTAACATTTCATAAGCTTATTTCTTTACTATTGGCTTTTCTTTGAGCATCTACTATGAGCAAGTAGACATTCTAGGTCCTATGAGTACACTGAGTAAAAATCAGTATTTTGATTTTATACTGAAATATAAAATGAACAGATGATATGTTTGTACACATGCAAATGTCACTGTCCTTATAATTACTACTTTTGCACATCACCAACATTACTATTTACTCACAATTTTTCTTTAAATTTTCTCATTTTGTTTCACTTTAATAAATTCTTTCAAGAAAATTTTTGTCAGTTTTGTAAAATAAAGCAGCATTACTACTAACTATAGATAAGAATTATGAATAAAAATAAATTCTATAAAAAAGCCCATCACTAAATGTCAGTGGATACTGTTATTCAAGTGCGGTATTGAGCCTGAGTACATTGTCTCTTTTATTAAAGAAGGAGATTATTAAGTATTAGATATATGGTAGAGAAATCCAGGTATTAACCTGAACTTTTCTGTGCAATTGCAAGTATTGAAAAGATCACTGGAAGATAATTTTTTTACCAGTATGTTTCAAAATTAGTGTGTGTCTCTGCAAGACCTAGCATGACTTTGTAATCTGACCTGAGGTGTCTTGTGCAGCATTGATGACCCCCATTCTGCATTCTGACAAACAGGTCTGGGGGTTAGTA
>NW_004524968.1:547850-548445 GCF_000260255.1 Octodon degus | reverse complement strand
ACTATAGTCATACTTGATAAGACATTAGAAATGGTAGACATTTAGAAGAACAAGATAAGAGGTATTCAACCATGATTTTTGTATTGCACATTGCTGTCTGTGATGTAGTAACTGAGATTGCACATATTAGCACATAGAGTTAGTCAAAGTGAAAATTTTAAGATTAACTGCTATTTTCAAAGAACTGATGGAATAGTAGTATATCATCTTAGCTAGCCTATATATATACTTGAATGATTTTCCCCTTCCTTTTTTCCTTTCCCTTATCTTTGTTGTTTATTCCTTATGTTCAGTTTCTTTCCATTTTACTACATCTATTATACCTTTCAGTTTTTATTTGTTCTTTCAGGTTCTTATATGAGGGAAACAATATGATATTTACACCTGTGGGTCTGATTTATTTCATTTATGAGTATAACCTCCAGTTGCATCCATTTACTCATAAAGGCCTCAAGTTTGTCCTTCTTTATAGCTGAGTAATACACCATTGTATAAAAATACTACATCACTTTTTTTATCCATTCTTCAGGTGATGGGCATTTTGGTTGTTTCCTCCTCCTCGTCGTCCTCCTCCTCCTCTTCCTCCTCCTCCTTC
>NW_004524968.1:545905-547750 GCF_000260255.1 Octodon degus | reverse complement strand
CACTGAGTAAAAATCAGTATTTTGATTTTATACTGAAATATAAAATGAACAGATGATATGTTTGTACACATGCAAATGTCACTGTCCTTATAATTACTACTTTTGCACGTCACCAACATTACTATTTACTCACAATTTTTCTTTAAATTTTCTCATTTTGTTTCACTTTAATAAATTCTTTCAAGAAAATTTTTGTCAGTTTTGTAAAATAAAGCAGCATTACTACTAACTATAGATAAGAATTATGAATAAAAATAAATTCTATAAAAAAGCCCATCACTAAATGTCAGTGGATACTGTTATTCAAGTGCGGCATTGAGCCTGAGTACATTGTCTCTTTTATTAAAGAGGGAGATTATTAAGTATTAGATATATGGTAGAGAAATCCAGGTATTAACCTGAACTTTTCTGTGCAATTGCAAGTATTGAAAAGATCACTGGAAGATAATTTTTTTACCAGTATGTTTCAAAATTAGTGTGTGTCTCTGCAAGACCTAGCATGACTTTGTAATCTGACCTGAGGTGTCTTGTGCAGCATTGATGACCCCCATTCTGCATTCTGACAAACAGGTCTGGGGGTTAGTATGTCTTAGCTGCCTTCACAGTATGTGAAACTTCCCCAATATTTTTTTTTGTCTTTTTTGAGGCAGCATCTTGCTATGCAGTTCAGGCTGGAGACTTGAACTCATTTTGTATCCAGGCTGGCCTCAAACTTGCAGCACTCCTTGTGCCTCAGCCTCCCAAGTCCTGGGATTTACAGGTGTGCACTACCACATCCAGCTTCCCCCATTACTCTTTTTTTTCAGTACTCAGGACTTTGTATTTGCCAGGCAAGTGCTTATTCTACTTAGCTGTCTCCCCAGCCCTACCCCTATTACTCTTGATGCAAATATGAGCTGAACACGCACTTAGATGGCATCAGGAACTTTGATGCTCAACTCAAGTATATTAGCCTTCCAAGCATCAGAGAGCATAGTCTATTTGAATTGCTCCAACACCATACCCTAAACAGGATGCCCTATAGGCAATAGACATAAACTGTGACATCCAAGATAACCATAGATTCCAATTAAGATCATCCCTATGGTTCACAAATAACATATTTTTGTTGCATCCTCACATGGTGGAAGGAACAAACTGGCTTTTTGAGGCCTCCTCCTCCTCCATTTTTTAAAATTTTATTTTATTTTAAAGAGTATGAACAGAAACAAAAGCATAAACATATAGCAAAAACAAGGACAGAAGCAAAGTAGCATGCAACAATACATATGGTGTAGAATTTCAAAACAAGAATAGCCAATTAATAATAGTTGTTATATTACATATTTTTATCATCAACTCTGTTGCTCAGATTAACAGATATAGGTATGCAAGATTGGACAAACAATTGAACATTAACACTTGCTTTCTCTTTTTTATTTACTTACTTACTTACTTACTTAGTACAGGGTCTACAGGATCTACAGGGTGTATAGGGTCTCACTAAGTAGAACGGACTCAGTGATCCTCCTGTTTTCAACCTCCCAAGCTCTGGCATTATAGGCGCGAGCCACCACACCTAATCTCAATCACAGTCTCAGCCCTCCCCGGGGGCGGGGCCAGCACAGCATGCCGGGGATCAAACCCTGGCTGCTGCACTGTGCCTAAGCAGGCACTTCAGTACGCTGAGTTAAACAGTTGCTTTCAGTAAATCATAAATTTTTTCTTGTCCTTCTTACTTTTTAAAAAATTTATTTTAAGACTGGGTGTGGTGGCGCATGTCTGTAATCCCAGCTCTTGGGCATCTGTAAACAGGTAGATCACTACGAGTCCAATCTAGTAGTGAGACCCTGAACACCCTGTAGA
>NW_004524968.1:543918-545108 GCF_000260255.1 Octodon degus | reverse complement strand
TCCTCCTCTTCTTCTTCTTCTTCTTCTTCTTCTTCTTCTTCTTCTTCTTCTTCTTCTTCTTCTTCTTCTTCTTCTTCTTCTTCTTCTTCTTCTTCTAATAGAACTCTAGTTGCAAACATGAGGACCCTGACGTCATGATGTAATCACCCCCCAAAGGCCCTACCTTAGCTCTCAGGTGCTATGCCAGAGGGTATAAGGAAGGCCAGGGGTGTGGGCAGCAAAATAATTTACCAACAGTCAACAAATACAGGAAAGACAAGAATTTGTTCAAACCAGAGGACACTGTCTAGAGGGACAGAAGGTGAGTTTCTAAGAAAGGAATCCAACTATTGAGAAGCTGAAAAAAAATTTAAGGATGAAAAACGTGGGACAGGGAGTGAGTTAACAAAAGTAGATATCTTAGCAATGTGTTTTCAGGATGCCTTGTTCCTTATAAATCTTTCACAAACACATTGTTAAATAAATTTGTACATCAGGCTTGCAAATTGTTAAGGCCTTTTGGTTAGGCATTCCAAAAATCTTTCCAGACTTGGATAAGGATGTGCATATGCTTTAATTTTGGGAAGAAAGACAAGGCACTACCTCATCAGGAGGAATGAATAGTTCTTGTGTTTATTTTTTATTCACATATTTATAGCATACAATGATGACATTCATGGTGGGGCATTTGTATGTGCACATGACACACTATTTTTTCTGTCCTTTCACTTTCCCTTCAATCTTTCTTTACATCCCTTCCCATTGCAAAAGCTCTTTTTCCATTTTTGTCCCTGTGCTGTTTCTAGCAAACATTAGTATAGCACCTCCTGGTAACATGTTCTGAGGAGAACTGGATCAGCAGAGAAATGTGAGTGCTCGGAATTTTAACAGCCTTCCCACCTACGAATTGGGAAGTCAGGCAAATAGATCAGAGCAAGAATGAAACAAGGTGCACCTCATCCATTATGACTTACCCACTGTGCTTTGTTCTTTTGTTCTCCAGAACTGAAAGAGAACTGTGTCTTTCCTTTTACCTATAAGGGGTCTGTTTACTTCACTTGCATCAAAACCAACAGCTTCCTCCCTTGGTGTTCAACCAGAGCATTTTATGATGGCAGGTGGAAGTACTGTATGATGGAAGGTGAGTGACAGAATACTACAGACCAGAGAGCTGATAGTGTTTATTTATGCTAATTAATTCATAATATATT
>NW_004524968.1:537668-538832 GCF_000260255.1 Octodon degus | reverse complement strand
CAGCAATTAACCACTAGGAAGAATGTATGCAGTGTGTTAATTATTGAAACTGTCCTAGAGATTTGATTTGAAACTGTCTCATTGCTATTTGCTTATCAATATAATTATGAAAAAAAGAATATTCCAAAAAAACTCAAAAGAAGATATACAAATAGAAAGGTATAATACAAGTATAAGGAAAGCAAGAACTCGAGGACTAATTAAGAGAGTTAAAGGAGAAGAGCTAGGAAACATGGAAGTGATAAGCCATATAGTTGTATGTAGAAAATGGGAAAGGCAATGATCCTGAGAATCTCCAAATGATTTTTGAATCTAGCAGTTAATTGGAAAGATTCTCACCCTGATTAACTATATATACTGATACCTGTGTACTAAGCAACTGCACTGAAGATGGTAATCTGTAATAGTAGTTTCATGCTTGGAGTGCCTATCATTCTGGTCTTCTGAATACGGGGTTCTTGTCATGACATGCCAGTTGCAGCTGTGCTGTCTCTCGGGTAAATAATTGTTCAAAAAAAAGGGGGTGGTGAATGAAGGCAAGAGACAGGAAATGGAATGTTGCGGGACTGTCCTGCTTCAAGGTTGTATATAGTCAGATTTTTGAATTTATTTGTAAACACAAGAATTATATAATGTGTTATGCCTATTTTTAAACTATATTCTAAGTTTTAAATGTTTTTTCATCATATTCTGTAGTGATTTTAAGTTCAACATATCAATACTTGAGGAAAAATACCTGTTCCATGTTATGCCTCAGATGTTTGATATTCAGACAGATCGGGAGGTTAAGCTTAACAGCCTAGGTTGTATGGTAATGACAATAAGCTTGTCTTCTGGATGGTTAACAACCTAAGTTTGCAGACCAAAATTAGATTAAAAGGAGGGCCGCAAGGAAAGCCAACATTTTGGCCCGAGCCTTTTCAGGTCAATTAAGACTCAGGACATATGAGAACTTGCACTGTAACGTCACGTAACTCGGTAGTGTTCCAAATTTTCTGATCAAGGAGATTATGGGGCCAAAGAGTAAAGTGATCGATGATGTAGAGTGTGCCTAAGGAGAGTCACATGGGGAGAAAACACTCTCTCAGGCTTTCACAGAGAGCACATTGGCCAAGCAATGGCTGTGACTCATCCACATGGCTGCACTGACAAAGGTTTTACAAT
>NW_004524968.1:526224-537568 GCF_000260255.1 Octodon degus | reverse complement strand
CATATGTAATTTATTAATTAATTTTAAAATTATTTCTTAAGTGTGAACTGTAGGATGATACCAACATCTATATTATTTGACTACACTGGCTTTTTTTTTTGTTTTAGCAGCATTAGCTTTTTTAATAAATCGTTATTTCTACTTTGGTCATAAATCAAACAAGATTCTTAGATCCTATAGATCTGTTGGTGGCATAATTGATTTGCTTTCAGGATATAATGTGCTAGATATGTTTGCTTGGCTGGCATGAACATCCTAGATCGAGCTTGGGAAACCTATTGGAGAAGTTTTGTGGATGACAGGATATGGAGTAGGCTTTGCTTGATGAAATACATGTGGGGAGTGGGAGGGTAGGGGTGTGAGGGGATCTCTTCCAAACTATTTGGTCTATACTTTGATGGTGGATTGATTGGTAAATGATAAGATGACTCTGCCTGTGAGTGGCTTGACAAAGTTAGGCTGCTCATGAATTCTGTTCTGTGCAGATTACCCACGATGTGTCTTCCCCTTCATCTTTCGTGGAAAGACCCATAGCACCTGCATCTCAGAAGGCAGCTTAGTAGGAAAGTTGTGGTGCTCAGTCACATCCAGCTTTGATGAGATGCATCAGTGGAAGTATTGTGAGATGAATGGTGAGTTGTGGAAGCCAGGGTGGCTGTACAGCGGTGGGGAGGGGCACAGCCACTATCATCAAGAGGCAACATGGGCAGCTCAGGGAAGCACTTTGGGAGACCAAGTGTCTTCTCAAAGACAGCACCATGACAACCACAAGAGGCATTTCTTGAGGCCACTTTCCCCAAGGCAGCAAAGCCAGCACAGTAGACAGGCATCCTGACAACTGAACATATGGGGTGTAGTCTTGATAGTTTTTGTTTGGATTTGTTTGTTTCTAGAATTTTTTATTATAATTTTTATTTTGAAGAGTGAAAAAAAAAGCAAGAACAAACATCAGAAACAAAGACAGAAATAGGGTAACATACAACACTACCTATGTTACAAATTTTCAAAATAAGAATAGCTGATGACACGGGTTGATATATTATCTATTTTTAATCATCAAATCTGTTGCTCAAATTAGCAGATATAGTTATGAAAGAATGGACATATGATTGAATGTTACTGCTTGCTTTCATGAAATCTTAAATTTTTGTTGTCTCTTTTTTCTTTTATTACCTTTTTTAAAAAAATTTACCTTAAAGAGAGTAATCAACATGACATTAGAAATGGTACAGATTTAGAAGACCAAGATGACAGGTATTGAAGCGTGGTTTTTGTATTACACATTGTTGTGCTCTATCTAGTTGCTTAGTTCTAGAATTGATGACAACCAAATCCCAAATCCACCCATAGAAAGATCCTCCATCTTTTCTTTTCTTTTTTTTTTTCTTTTTTTATTTTAGGGAAAGGTTTACTGGGTATTCAGGGTCTCACTACTAGATCAGACTCATAGTGATTTGCCTGTTTACAGTCTCCCAAGAGCTGGGATTACAGGCGTACCCCACCATGCCCAGTCTTAATTGCTGTCTCAGCATGCCCCAGGGCAGGCCGGCACAGTAGACCCAGGGATCAAATCCCCAGCCCCTGTGCCTGTTTGCAGGTGCTTTAATCTGCTGAGCTACCTCCTTCCATCCTAATGTACTTGAGCATCCAATCTCAATCCTAACTTTGTAAGGCCCAAAATTTATTCTGTGGCTTCTGTATGCTAGACTCTGATCTGAGAAGCTTGCATATGGTATCCTGTTGAATTGCTCCATGGAAGCCTCTGAATGTCTTATTTCCCAACCCACTCCACCCAATAAATGGTCCCAGTAAAATTAAGTCCTTTCCATGATCATATTCCTAGGCTATGCTGAAGTTAGAATTTGAATTCAAGTCCATACAGATCTTAAGCCCATGCTTTCTCAATAAGCATTGTTGCCTCCAAAAAGATAAAAGTGTATAAAAGTTTCTTGTCCACAGCCATATTCATTTTTGCATAAAAATCTTAATCATATTCTTCCCTTAGCATAAAAAACCCCAATGCCATATCAACCACACTGATTTTATTATATCTAGCTCAAGGCATCCATCACTTGTTCCTAATGCTAAGCTAACATCCCTTAAAGCCCACATGATACTGTCCTAACACTTAAACTAGCTTTTCATCCAATGTTCTCCACCTCTACTCTTGGCTTTAAATTCCATTGTTAATACTCTCATCATTGTCACCATTTTAAGCACTAAAACAAATCAATGAATTGGTAGAGGTAACAGTTTTATGATAGTGTCATAGTGCTGTATACAATGTTAACTCTGTTTCACATCTCACTGTAACTTAATCCTGACATCTAAATTTCGGTTTATCCAAAGCCCCTCAGACATGTGAAACAAGTAATACACTATTTTAATTTGGATCGGGTAACAAATTTTAATTTCCAAAAATTACTACAGATGTGTGTCAAAAGGTTCCCCATAGCTCTGATTTCCCCATTACACTGTGAAGTTGTTCAATCTTTTGATCACTTTTATTATGTGGACAATGAGGACACTGAGACCAACCTCACAGAGTTATTGTAAAGACTGTATCTCTGATACAGAATTTCCCATGATGCCACCCTAGATACCTAAGAAATGTGAATTCTCCTCTGTGATCATCAGAGCCACTAGGCTTTGAATATGTACTCCTGTAGGATAATTCTAATAATTGGTCCCATTTTACAGGTGGTTAGACTATTTATAGAGATTCATTTGTTAAGCAGCAGAGCTGTTATTTGAAGCCAGAAGGTCCAACCTTCAGAGTGCTCTACATCAATAGTCATTAATTCCTTGAAGTTCCAAACTCTTCACCAAATTCTGTCTCCTAACACCGCAAGAAATTGTAGAAGTGTCTTGCTTACTGAATGTGCTAATCAATGCTGCATTGCCATAACAAAAATACATGAAATAATGAAATTAAGAGGATAAAATATTTATTTTAGCTTACAGAAGTCCACAGTTGTTTGACCATTGATTTGGGTCTGTGGTAAGGGAGAGCATCATGGTACTGAGCACGTGGAGCAAAATTGGTCACCTTGTAGCAGCCATAAAGCAGAGGAAGAGGAAGGAGACAGGGTCCCATTATAACCCCCCAAGGGCATGTCCCCAGTGACCTATTTCCTCCAACTGGGACCCACCTCTTAAAGACCTCCCCAGAGCACCATAGGCTGGCAGCTAAGCCTTTAATACGTGGATGCTCCAAATACACATTGCAACACCAAAGTAAGGGAGATTATAACTTTGACATTATTAATGGAACACTGAAGCAAAGAAGGCAAAACCTGGAAATGAATGAATTCTGGAGGTCTGGAGGTCTGGTGGGTCTTTCCTGGCGGGGATGCGATGTGAACTGAGTATGGATGATGGCCGAATGGTGTAGAGTTGGTAACTGTGGAGAACTAGGAGAGAGTTCTTAATGTAGAAGAGCCAGCTAAGCTCCAGCTTCTTTGGGAAGCAGGGCACTCCAATGCATTCAAAGAGACCTGCAGAATGAAGGATCTACCGCAACTAAAAGCTACTGCAAAGTTTAGCGGTCTGATTTTTTTTTTTTTTTTTTACTTTATGAATTGGTCGTCATCAAATTAAGTCTACCTCAAGCTGTTAAATTGACTGTAATCAAAAAGATGAACGATAACAAAGATTGACAGAGATGTGGGAAAAGGAATACCCTTGGCAATGTGATGCAGCGCTCCTACTTCTAAATATATTTCGAAAGAAAATGAAATCAACATGCTGAAGAGATCAGCTTCTTCACTCCTATTTTCATTGCATCATTGTTCACATTAGCTAATGTGGGGAAATAACCAGTGTGCCCATCAGCAGATAAATGGAGTTTTTTAAAGTAATAAGATAAGGATGAAATACCATATATCCTTGAAGAAGCAGATATGCTATCATTTGTCACAACATAGATGAACCTAGAGGACTTAAACTAAGTGAAATAAGCCACATCTAATACTGTTTTTTAAAAGAGAAGAATATATTTATTGGAGGAAAGAAAGCTTCTGTCTGAAAGAGGGAAAGAAGGAGACCTAAGTGGGTTGCCCTCACATCCAATGTTTATTTAAATCATCATTTCCAAAAAGCCACTTGATTGTACAACAAAGGTATCTGCAATTCTTACCTTCCCTGGAAAGAATGTCTTAGGTCAGTAGCATTTACTTGGTGAAGATCACAGCACAAGAAGTTCCTGGTAATGTTGGCAGTAAGCTTTGGGAATGTTTATGGCTTTGCTTTCCACTTAATTAACCATAAGGTGTAAATAATAGGTCATCATAAACCTGCTTTGAGGGCTTGGTATGATGTTGCCCTTCATGAAAGAAACCTCAGGGCAGATTGTGTGTGTTAAATGCAAGTGCTTTTTATCTCCTCCTCTTGACCTGTTGACTTTCCATGATCATTTTCAGAGTATGGGGGAAATTCCTTCAGCAAGCCCTGCATCTTCCCCACCAAGTACAGGAACAGTGTGATCTCAGAATGCATTGAAAATGAAAGCAACAAGTTCTGGTGTCCAACCACAGACAACATGGATAAAGACGGAAAGTGGAGCTTCTGTGCAGACACCCGTAATCTGGAGGAGGGGGCTGGGTGGGCCTGGGTGGATCCTTTCATTGAATTACTCAACAAATACCACATGCATCCCTATTGTGTTCCAGGCATTGTGTTGGGCACGGGGGCGTGGGGGATGGAAGTGAGGCAGACAGAGTCCTGCTCTCATAAATCTGAGAAGCAAACAGTGCCGACCATGTATAACTGATTTAAGATCCAAGGGAAAGGGACAGAATGATAGCTCAGCAGATTAAAGCTCCTTCTTAGGCAGATGTGGGGACTGGGGTTCGATCACTTGCATGCCATGCCGGCCCCGCCCCCAGGGGCAACTGAGACTGGGCATGGTGGGGCGCACCCATAATCCCAGCACTTGGGAGACTGAAAGGAGGATCTCTATGAGTCTGATCTGTGTAGTGAGACTGTGTAGACCCTGTACTAAATAATTTTTTTTTAAAAAAAGAAAAAAGGTTCCAAGGGAAAGGTGCCAAAATCAAAATTTTGAAACCTATACACCTACCCTACAAATACAGAATAAATATATATTAAGGTTTTTAAAAAATAATTGATGAAGGCATTGAAACTAAGCATGGAAAGCCAGTTGGATCAGAGGTTAAAAAAAGAAAATGCTGAGCTAGAAAAGATTGCTATGTTAGATACAAGATCCACTGACATCTACAGACCAATTAGGCCTCTGAACAGTCTTATCTGCAAGGCACAAATTATTTGCATCTATAGCACAAAAATGACCCTCTAGCAGTTACATCTAACAGCTAAAGGGTCTTGGCCTCTAGTCAATAACAAAAGGTAGGGCAGGCAGTTATATTTTGCCTAGGAGAGGGGTATACATGCTTCCTCACAGTGGTGACACAATTCTTATATATGTACATCTTCCAATCTGAGGAAAGAGTTCCCTTACTTATATGCTTGGGGGAAATCAAAAGAAGGATAATATTTTGTGACACATTAGTAATATAACATTCAAACTCCAGAGCCCATCAAAAATTTTATCGGAACACAGCAGGGTGATGGAGCACCATGACTCTACCATCCACCTACAACAGCAGAGTTAAGTGGCTGTGACAGAGACTATATGGTGCCCAAATCCAAAAATATCCATAGAAAAATTACGTTAACTCTGAGTTAAAATATCAGGTGGCTGTTAGGGGCTTGTGAGATGATGTTCAAGGGTGGCTTTAAAAGGGCTTGACCCTGTTCAGTGATGGATAATTTTCTGGGTAACAAATGATTTCAAACCGAGATTTGGCAGGGTGATCAGAGAAGACCTGAAGAGAGGAAAACAAAAAACTGCAACCCCAGGAAAGTGCATGAGCTGTTTTGTGCTTGGAAAATGGTCAGCAGGTCCTGTTTTGGTACCATTTTGCTCAGCAATGAATGCCTTTCCTCTTCTGGCCCATATCTTGGGTTTATCTCAGTCTTTAGCCTCTATTCAAGGGTCTTCTGTGTATCCAGGATGTTCAGTCCTCTGTGAAGACTCACCTAGAAGTGAGCTGTTTCACTAGAGTTATAATTTATAAAGTCATTGAAACACTAAACCACTGCTCCTTTGGGAAAATGTCAGATTAGATTCCTACCAGCCTCTGGCCCCAGTTTGTCAGCTGATCAAGGCATGACCTTGGTTTGGAGATATTCCTGTTCAAAGACATCTTATTTAGTTGATGCATTCACAATGAATTCCAAGCCAAGAACACTGCATTTCATGTCTGAACTCACAACAACAGCATTACCCCAGATGCCTGGGACACAGTTATAAGTGCATTTTCTCCATAAAGCACATCACAGACTTCCTGTGTTTAATAACACTGGTAAGGGACTGGGGAGATAGCTCAATAGAATAAGCGCTTGCCTGGCAAGTGCAAGGGACTGAGTTCAATCCCCAGTTCCACCAAAAAAAAAAAAATCAAAAAAAACCACTGGTAAACATTTCAACAGTATGCTTTGGGGTTATTCTAAGCAATGAAATTGCCAGAAAAAGCTATAAAGTTTTGAAAAATATGGGACTGGCCCACGGAAAACGCACTTGCTCACAGTAGGGGGCCAGAAACAAGCAGACAGTATCACCTCACTTGACTCCAGCTGAAAACATATCCACCAGGGGACTCAAATTCCTTACTGCTGTGTGTCTACAAGGTCTACAGAAGCACCATGAGCATTCATTTGGGGACTTCAACTAAATTTTAGCAAGTTGGCCAATTTGCAAATACACAATCTATGAAAAATGAGGATCCACTAAAATTTGCGCCATGGCTGCCTCTGCTCTGCTCCCTGTTCCTCCAGATGGCAGAACACTCTCCTTTATCTCTCCAAGAATTCCCATGCTGCCCTTCTTACACATCCTCCCCATACCACCCTTCCCCAAGTCCTAAATTCAGATGAGGATTTGTGAGAAAGGACTTGTGAGGAAGAAAATACAGCACATAAAATTCTCCTAACATATATACTGGGGACAAAACTTACCCCTCCAATAGGAGCCTCTGTGCTAAACCCAAACAGTGCAGCTCCTGCAGTGTGCACCTGATTTTTGAACCTACAGTGGGCTCTGAAGCCTATGCCCCAGCTACCGTGTGAGCATCCCAGGACTAACCTGTCCTACCTGCTTCCTCTCCCTAGGAATTTCCTCATCAGCTCCTGGCTTTCCCTGCCATTTCCCATTCAACTATAAAAACAAGAATTATTTTAACTGCACCAGCAAAGGATCACAAAATAACCTCACGTGGTGTGCAACTTCTTACAACTATGACCAGGATCATACCTGGGTATACTGCTGATGCTCAGGTGAGAACCAAGAACAAGACTAGGTCTATCTCTGATGTGCAGGGGACCAAGACAGCACATTTGGCTGTGTCACTGATAAGAAGGTGAGATCTGTTCCTTGCAGCATGTCTGATCAACTGAGATTCCCAGCAAGGTGAGAGCTGCTTTCCAAAAGTAAGTTCGAGTAGGGGGAAGACTGGAACAGCTTCCCAAATTAGGAGGCTGAAAGGAACTAGGATTTTTCTGGAAAGTAAAAGAGCAGGAGGAGGATGGTAAAGCTTTTCAAACACTGAAAAGTCTCCAAATTGCAGACATGAGAGGCTTTGGGTATGAAAGATTAGAAAGGCTGAATTTCTCGAACAGAACGTGATATAAAAAGACAAGCTGGAAAAGGGGACAACCTGGACCTCCTGGCCCACAGAAGGCACAGGATCATGTTGTTAATCCTTTACCAACATTGGTTAGCTGACTAAGGAAGAGATGTAGGTTTAATTTGCTTCCTTTAGCCTTCGGAGTCCCTCCTCAAACTTAGCCTATAAGTGCTTCACTTTCTACAGGGCCAAATTTATCTGTCCTGTTCTTCCCAGATCTTCCTTCTAGCTCTCCCCCTGGGTTAGCTTCAGCATGCTCTAACCTACAGAAACTCTCCGTAGACCTCCTGGGTAGATCAGCTGACCTAAGCACTCTGTAACTTCTGGAATCTAGACACAAAGAGAAACCTTTCCATCAATATGTGCACCAAACACCACTACTCCTTCCTCAAAGATGGAAATTACTGGTGGTCCAGGCAGTATTTGTCCTTTCAATACACAAGTTTTATGGATGACACCAAATTAGTGACTCTTCTGGTAGTACTGTTTACCAGTAAAATTAATCTTCCCTAGGCAGAAAAGAGGTAAAGAAGTGTGTTTAGAGCTCTGGGGACCATCTCAACAGGGTAGACATTTAACAGAAGGCACAGCTGTCTGCAGCCTGTGGATAGGATTAAGAATATTTTTAGTGCACAGATCCCAAAATTCACTACAGGATGTTTGACTATTCCTTCTCCATGCTCACAGCAAATATCAACAGTTGATTCCCCAATCCAGTTTCCTCTGAGTCCAGGTGCAAATGTCCATTGTATTGTTACCAATGTTATTCTTCTTCTCCTCCTCTTCTTCCTTCTCCTCCTCCTCTTTCCTTTATAGCAAGACCATCTGTTTGCAGGTCTTTCACCCACCTCTATTGCCACAAAGGTGAAACCCACAGCTCCACTCTCCACTGATTGACTTATATCCCTGAGCCACATGGTGGGGAGGTGCCTAGCTGCTTCCTCCTACTTCTGATTGAGTTTTTCTATCAATACAGATTCACCTTTTGTGTAATGCTAAAGATGGAACCTGGGACCTGACACATGCTAGGCAAGTGCTTTACCATCCTGTTATATCTCAGACCCTTTTGATTTTGAGACAGGGTCTCATTAGGTATCCCAGGATGGCTTCAAACTTGAGATCTTCCTTTTCAGGTTCCTAGAAAGCAGATAGTAGAGGTGTGTGGCAACGCGTACTTAATCCTTGAATTTTGACTTTGGATTCCTTTTTTCAGGGAGAAGTAAAACACCTTCAGAGGAAGACAACCACATTGAAACTGGAACCTGGTCTATCTTTTTCACTGCACCTTTCAAACTTAGAAAAAATGCTTTATTGAAGAACAGAGGGAAAATGTGACATAACCACTAATAAAGGAATCCTAACTCAACCCTAAGGGCTGCCTTTCTTCCTTCTTGAGTGAGAGCTATGGTGGGCATGTGGGAAAGGTGTGGTGGCTCATAGCATGCAAAACTGATCAAACAATGTAAGCACTCTGCTCCTTTGAATGAACTAATAGAAGTTAGAAGCACAATTATTTTAGCTATCTTGTGTATATATATTTTCCCCTTCTGTTGCTCCTTTCTCCCTTCCCAGTTTCTCTTCCCTTTTGAAGTGTCTTCCAATTTTATAACATCTATTGTACCTTTTGAATCTTATCTACTCTTTCAACTTCTCACATGAGGGAGACAATATGATGTTTACACATGTGTGTCTGATTTATTTCACTAATGAGTATGGTCTGAAGCTGCATCCATTTAGCTATAAATGTCTCCATTTTATCCCTCTTTATAGCTGAATAGTACTCCACTGTATAAAAAGACTGCATCTTTTATATCTATTCTTCAGTTGATGGGCATTTTAGGTTGTTTCTAAGATCCAGCTATTGCAAATTGTGGTGTTATAAACCTGGGTGCACATATATCACTGTGGTATGATATTTGTAATTCTTCTGAGAAGATGCACAGAAGGGCAATAGCTAGGTCAAATGGGACCACCAGTTCTAGTTTTTTGAGAAACCTCCACACTGATTTCCACCATGGTTGCACCAATCTACACTCCAACCAACAGTGGAGAACTCTTCCTAAATTATTTGTGTCCAACCATCTAATTTTATTTTCCTCAAAGTATTAACCCCAATCTGAGCATCTCTTAAAAATTGTAATATTTCTTCTCCCCTCACACTGGAATATAATCACCAAGAAAGCAAAACCTAGCATGGGGCTCTTCCCAGGACTCACAATAACCCCTGGGTTGCTGCATGAAGTCATGCTGCCTAACATAGCAGTTGCTAGCCAGATGGGGCTGCTTAAATTTAACTTAATTCACTGACATTCTTCATTAATAGCATTGCATTAATAAAATAATACCATAAAGTTTAGTATCTTGGCCCTAAAGGCTAAAAGCTTGGTAGCCACACAGAGCTTGTTGTTGTTCTAAACGGTGGACAAGATCTAGAGCATTTGTGCCATCACAGAGGACTCTGCGTGCTTGCAGAATATGAGCTCCTGGAGGTCAGAACCTCTGCCTCATCCCTGCTTACATGGGCTGGGACAGTGCCAGATACTTAGTATTTAGCAAATAATTTTTGAAAGAAGTGAACAATGTAGATGAAGGTAGAAATAGAATGAGTTGGGACTAAAGAATGGGAAAGCCAGAGTCAGAGGGTGAGGTAGACCAGGACATTCTTGGTGAAAAATCCCCCAAATTCATCAGAAGTCTCTAAGATCATGCTTTCATGATTTAACCTTGATCCACTTTGGCTTCCTGCCACCCATTCATCCTCCTGGCCACCCTGGTCTCCTTGCTATTCCCACAGCATTCCTGCCTCGGGACCTTTGTATTTGCCACACATTCTGTCTTGAATGCTCTCCCCTAAATAAGGAAACAACTGTGCCCAGTGAAATTACTCACAACCCCTACAGAACTCCATAAATATTTTGTCTATGTCAGAGTTTTGCATAGTTCTCACCTCGTATCATGTCTATCATGTTTATTTCCTTTGTTCCATGCTTATTTCCTGTACTATTATGTTAGCTCCTGAGATCCATGGATTTGATTTTATTTGTTGTTATACCTAACCCTTGCACTAACAGTCCCTGAATATATTGTTGTTGAAGGTGGAAGAAAGAAGAAAAGACAGACAAACAGACACACAGACAGAGAGACAGAGAAAGAGAGACAGAGAAACAGAGGCAGGGACGAAGACAGAGACAGAGATAGAGACAGAGAAAGACAGAGAGGACTCATGGGCCTTAAAATTAAAATTGTCTACCCAGTCCTAGCCCAGGCCTGGTAAGTGTGTGGGAGAGCTTCCGGGTACGATGCGCCGGCAGGCGTAGTGTGGGTAAGACCCTCTTCCACCCCCTTGGGACGCCCACCACCACCTCTGCAGCACCTCCAACACCCCATCCGCCAAGTAGGAATTTCTTCTGCATTTCCAGAACACCCAAATCAAGTCCTAGCCCAGGCCATCTGAGTGTGTGAGAGAGCTTTCGGCCACACTGCACCAGCGGGACCTACCTGTTCCAACCCAGGTGCAGCATGGGTGAGACCCTCTTTCACCCCCTTAAGATGCCCCACCACTCCATAGTACCGCCCCCACCCTGCCCACTGAGGAGGGATTTCTGTCACATTCCTGGAAACCCCAGATCCAGTCCTCC
>NW_004524968.1:512997-519059 GCF_000260255.1 Octodon degus | reverse complement strand
ATTAACCACTAGGAAGAATGTATGTAATGTGTTAATTATTGAAACTGTCCTACCAATTTGGTTTGAAACTGTCTCATTTCTATTTGTTTCTCAATAAAATTATGGAAAAAAATAAAAAAATAAATTAAAATTGTCCCAGGATTTTAAAGAATTGCACGAGAAGCTGTCACATAAACAGGTTAGAAAATGTATTATTCTGATTCCACATTTTCCTTCATTGTATGAAGCAAGGCTACTGTACCAGTCAACCCATTCTATAGATCTACTTTGTGAACCTCAAAGTGAGAAGCGACTTGGAAGAAGGCATGCAATTAAGTGTTTATTTTGAGAAACTGTGCATTGCTGCTGCAGCAGGATGTGTGGGATGGAGCACACTTCCTGTCTCACACAGACACTCTTCTAGAGCATCCCAGGGTGAACCAGTGTGGAGGCAGGTGACTTCAGAGAATGGCTTTGCAG
Source organism: Octodon degus (assembly GCF_000260255.1). Taxonomy (NCBI): domain Eukaryota; kingdom Metazoa; phylum Chordata; class Mammalia; order Rodentia; family Octodontidae; genus Octodon; species Octodon degus. Next base: position 518,600 of record NW_004524968.1, on the reverse strand, counting down.
TCATCTAGCTAAGCAGGAGATTTAGAGCTCTCTCTCTCTCTCTCTCTCTCTCTCTCTCTCTCTCTCTCTCTCTCTTCCTCCCATCATGATATTTTGTAGGGGATTAATTCCCCAAGGAGGATCAACTGCCCTAAACCTTCATAATCCAGCTTTGTGATTTAATTCAGTTCCCCTGAGTATCTTACACCAAGAGAGGGGCTGTGAGCGGTCACAGGGGAAAAAATAGACTGTGCTTGCAGGAATACAGGAAAATTCCCCTTGAGAGCCTCCTAATTACCCTCTCCAAGCCCAGCAGTACCAAGATCCCAGATTCTATCCCCAGGGATGGTGTGCTCCCTCCTACAAAGGTTGAAGTCTAACCATCCAGGGGACACTGTTGGGCTTGTGTGTGAAGGGGACACTGGGGAAAGGACTCTGCCAGGTCTCGGGAACTTAGGGATCTTAGATGAAGGAAACAAGATGATATTAATCTTTGGTCTTTTTAGAATGGCAACAGGGTCTTAAGATGCTCATTTTTTCATACATATGTTCTTTCTGAAGCTAATTTTCTGGATGCCTCCCAACCCCATACTGCAAAGCCACTGCCTTCTCTGTAACCTCTCCACATTGCGCAGGGTCACTCCTTCCAGCCTCCACACTTTGCCATGCAAGGGGCCACGGGAGTTCCATCTTCCACAGGCATTTCATCCGTGTTGCCAGGCAGAGAGCATGTGGAGCTTCCAGGGCCTCCTTGCTCAGCGAGACATCATTTTCACAAACTCTGAAAAAAAAAAAAAAAAATTCCCATGAAGTGCCTCTTTGTACCACACCCAATGCTATTTTATGAATATTTCCTGTGTGCCAAGCAATGGCATGGATCTTTGAGGAATGTCCTCACCTCTCTATGCCTCCATTTCTTTATCTCCAAAAAGGGTCTCATAGAATTATCATCTCCCACATGTGGTGCTTAAGATGGTTAAGTGACATAATGTTCATAAGACAGGTTAAGTGTTCTATAAATAGTAATCATTAGTATCTTAATTTTTCACCCATCCTGAAGAGGTGTCATTTTACACAAAAAGAAACCAAGACCCATAAAAGTAACCTCACAGAATGTGGACCAGGAATGGTAAACACTGGAAGGAATATAGGTTGCCCTAGACTTCACTGCGACTCAAGGCCTGATACATTTTCTGTCTCTACCACATCTTGAGGTGACCCTATCCTTTTATGGTCTGTGAGTCACGTAAAGATCTGTTTCTCACCCCCATCTCCACCTTTTCCTGACTTTCATTAATGTCCATTAAGAAGCTCAGCCTCACTAGATCCAGAAAATTCCTAACATCTACTACATTCCTATTTGGGGACTTGTACAGCAGATTTTAGAGAAGACTCTTCCAACTGCTCTCTGCAATGGAGGAAAATAGAGCCTTGGAGGCAAATGCAAGACCACATCCATGAAGAGGAAATGAGAAACTTCTGTAAGACTCCGGGCCTGGGAGTTACACCCTCAGCTAAGGGAAAGGGAACCTCTTAGCAAAGGGTGGTTGGCATGTGTCCTTGAGGGAGCACAAGAACTAAAGGTATAATAAGGGGACAGAACATCAGTTACAAAGGGACCAAATCTGAGATATACTGTGCTGATTTCCTGCTTGCACTAAAACACGTCAATTTAATGGATAGTCATAAATGATATGGTTAGATGGGCGGTTGGGGCTGAATGATGCATACATTTGAACCGCTGACTAAAAATTTTGGATGTTTGCTTATAGGCAGCAGCTAGACTCTGAGCTCTGGACCAGGGAATGTTACAGTTAGAACTCAGCATGCCTGATCGACGCCTTTCACAGAAATAATTCCCACTCCCCTCCACACAGAAGTCTAATCTTCTTCACTTATCCAATTATTCAATACACACATGTTGAGCTCTGTGCCAAGAACTGGGGCTACAATGATGAGATGAGAATTAGGGTACTGCCTCAGAGAAAAATAGGAAATAAACACTTCCAAGTTATTGCAATGTCATAGCTCAGTGTTTCTGCAGAGGCACACAAAGAGGGACCCTGAGCCTCATATAATGGGTAGGAGGTGATATCCACAGACATGAATCTGATCTAACAGGGGAAAGGATGGCTCTCTAGACAGAAAAGCATGACATGGACAGTGATGAAATCTAACACAAATAGATTTCTGTTATTCTGACTGTGACCTTTACGCAATATTTCTTTTGGTTTTCTTCAAAACAAAAAGAAGGTTGAGAGAACCTGGAGAGAAGGTAGTCATGCTTGCCACCATTTTGCAGTTGTGAAAGTGAACATGAAAAGAAAGATAGGCGAACAGATAGAGCCACCTGTTTAGTAGGAACTGATGCTGAATTTCAAGCCCATGAATCTGACCCAAGAGTGCCAGCTAAGAGGCAGCCAACCCTCCTTCTGGTGGGACACTTTGTTACTATGACACAAGGTGCCCAGGGAACCAGGAAAAGATGGGAGACTGTGAGTCCTGATTATGGGTGAATAAGGGCCTCTGAGCAAGGGGTTCCCATGATCCTTAAGGAGTGAGACACTGAGCTCTGACCATGTGTCAGAAAGGGATGGAATGAACAATTCTGAAATCTACCATTTGCCTCCAAACTCAAACTTGGAGCAAAGCAGGAAAGAGTGGCCAATCTAGAATACCACACAGGAAGTCAGAAGTGGATACTCTCAGTGGCTGCTCCCATAGTTACCTTCAAAGTCAACAGTGCCATCTCCATTAATGTCAGCCTCCTGTACCACCTCAGCAATCTCCCGGGGTGTGAGCTTTTCCCCGAGAAGCCTCTGCATGGCCTGCTGCAGCTCCCCCAGGGTGATCTCCCCGTCCCCATTGGCGTCAAACTGAACAGAAACAGAGGAGACTGAATTAGCAATGTCCGTGATGACAACAACAGTGATAATCCTTGTTTATGGATCTCTTCCTGAGGGTTAGGAACCAGTCTGAGTGCCGAGGGTACATTGTCCACTTAGAACATCCACAAGTTGAGAAAAGGGTTTCTTTAAATGTTTACATATCTCTTAATTATTTTAAGCAGTTTTATTGAGGTATACAAAAAGCTGCACATGCTTTTTTATTTTAAAGAGAATTTTAAAACCCAAGGAAAATGATACAGAATTTCAAAACAAGATGATAGGAAATTATCCACGGTTATTACATTGCATATTTTAATCCTCAAAGTAGTTGTCCAGATCACCAGATATAGGTGTGAAAAATTGACCAAAAAATATAAGCATGAACTGCTACTTCCAATAAGGTAACAAAAATTAGTAGTACAATTATATCAGCTATCTTGTGTGTGTATATATACATTTTGTTTTTCCCTTCTTTTCTCCTTTCCCTGTCTCAGTTGTTCTTTCCTTTTGAGCAGTTTTCCTTTCACTGTAGCTATTGGAGCAAAGCAGGAAAGAGTGGCCAACCTAGAAAACCACACAGGGAGTCAGAAGTGGATTCCCTCAGCGGCTGCTCCCATAGTTACCTTCAAAGTCAACGGTGCCATCTCCATTCATGTCAGCCTCCTGCACCACCTTTTGGATCTTATTTATTTACTTTTTCAGTTTCTTCCACTAGGGATATGATAGGATGTTTACACATATCTGATCTTATTTGTGAGTATGATCTCTAGTTGCATCCATTTACCTACAAAGGACTCAAGATTGCCTCTCTTTAAAACTGAGTAATACTTATTGTATAAAAATAACACATCGTTTTTATCCATTTCTCAGTTGATGGGCATTTGGTTCATTTCCCAGATTTAGCTATGACAAATTGAAAAGCTGTACACAATGCATTTAAATGAATGAGTTTAGACCAATGCATATACTTGGGAAACCCTCACCTTGTTTGGAATAAAAAATATATCCATCACCTCCAAAAGTGTCCCTGTACCTCTTAGTTTCATTTGCTTGGTTTTTGTTTTGCTTTACTTTACACTCTTTTGGGGCTTTGTAATAAGAACACTAAACATGAGATATTCCCTCTTATTTTTTTGAATTCAGAGTACAAATTGTTAATTATATGCTCTATGTGAAGCACAGGTGTCCGGAATTCTGTCATCTTGCATAACTAAAAACTTTGTACCATTGAATTACAATATTCTTGCCCTTCCCTCTAATGCCTGACAATAAGTCTTTTTCTCTCTGATTCTATGAATTGGATTATGTTAGAAACATTGCATGAATGGAATCGTGTAGGTTTTCTTTTTCTTCTGTGCATCCACAGATACAATGAACTTTATTTAGCCTTAAAAGAGAAGGAACGGTGAGGGTATTGATGATCCCAGAGTTCATTGCACTGAGTGAAACCATCTAGACACATAAGGACAAGCATTTTTATGGACAAGTATTTTTACATAGTGAGCACTTGAAAAATATTTACTGAATTGAAACTACATCTGACCTTTCCCTGATAATTTTTTCCTAGCTAATCTACCAGAAAATCTAACAAATTTCTCTTTAAAAAGTGTGAGAGTGCCAGTGAGATAGCTCAGTGGACTAAGTTCCTGTTTAGGCAAGTGCAGAGACTGGGGTTCGATCCCGGCACCACATCCCACACCAGTCCTGTCCCCCAGTCTCACTGAGCTGGCCACCAAGGCCAGGTGTGGTGGGGAACACCTGTAATCCCAGGTCTGGGGAGGCTGAAAACAGGAGAATCACTATGAGTCTGAGCTACCTAGTGAGACCTTGTAAGAAATACATTAAAACAAAATGTGAGAGGCCAATTACCATTCCCTGACCCTGACTATGTTAACTTGGCTCAAGCCACAATGAACTCTGGTCTCAGTGCTGCTGACAGCTTCCTTAATGGCCAAGTGGCTCCTGTCATGGTCCTAGTAGGGTCTGTAAACATCTGAGCTTCATGTTCATATTTGTGCAGCACACGATCTTGTTAAAATCCTCCAGCAGCTTCTTACGCCATTTAGAATAAAATCCTGACATAGCCGCAGTGACTTGTACCTGCCTTCTGCAATGCTGAGACCTCATCCATTTCACAGCTTGCTCCCTCTGGGTCCCAGCATTTCTGATGACTGTGTCATCACCCAGAAAGACCCTGACCAGGGCATCTCTGTCAAGTAGGAATGCAGCATGATCATCGTAGGTAATTTTAAATTTCTTAGTATCCACATTAAGGGAAAGGTTGGGAGTTAGGGGTGCAGCTTAGTGGTAAATTGTATATTTGAGGTCCTGGTTGAACATGAAGTCTAATGTCTAGCACCAATCCATTAATAAAATGAAAATTTATCTTTTGTTAGTTTGACTTTTATGAGACAGAGTCCTACTCTATGAAATCCTAGCTGGCCCTGAACTCACTATATAGAGCAGGATAGCCTTAAACTCATGGCAATGCAATTGTCTTAGCCTTTCAAGTGCTAGGAAAAATTATTATTCTTAATTATAACTTATTTGGCCTAATATATCCAAACTTATTTCAGGATACAGAATTTTTAAATTATTAATGAACTATGTTACATTCTTTTTATGCATGATGGATTTGCTAAGACTTAGAATGTTATGTTCTTACTATGGTATAGCACACTTAACACAGTTGGCATAGATGCACACTGACATAGACACATATATTTGCACCAAGAA
>NW_004524968.1:503387-512407 GCF_000260255.1 Octodon degus | reverse complement strand
ATACACAGATACAAAATGGACATTCATAGTTATACCCCAATTTTTTTTTAAGTTCCGTTGTTGAATATTATAGGTGTGTAAACTCAGCAAAATAAAGAATACTAAGCTTTTATTCAGTGTGTATCTTATATTTATAGCACTTGGCAACTCTGCTACAAACTACTAAATTTTTACTGCAAATACTTGATCTGAATTACAATTGAAATAATATTTTCTCATATTCAAGTTGTTCCAAATGAAATTTTTCTAATAAAATTGAAGTGTGCATCTTTAAATTTAAATGAATGTAAAAAAAAATTTAAATGAATGTATTCCAATACTTAGACTGAGGGTCCACTGAATATAAATTGTAGTTAAATACCTAACTTGATTCAAATCCATTGAAAAGAAATAGCATACATGTTATGTACATGTAGCAAGCCCCCACAAGGAATGTAAACATTCTATATGGAAAACATATTAATAAAAATAACTAAATTGCCATAAAAAGGAATAAAGTTTCAGAAATCAGATTGAAAAATATTTGTTTTCTCAGTCACACTAGTGACATTTCAAGTACTCAATTGTCTAGTGTAACTAGTAGCTATTTTTTTGAACAAAGCATTTCTGCAATCATAAAAATTTCTTTTTTAATTAATTTTATTGAGGAACAAATAGCAATGAGAGTTTCAAAACAGGTTAATTACCTGACTAACTATATATGCTGATGCCTGTGAACTAAGCAACTGCACTGAAGATAGTAATGTATAATACTAAGGCCATGCTTGGAATGCCTGTCATTCTGGTCTTCTAAATACATACTGCTTCTAATGTCATATCAATTACTATTATACTGTCTCTCAAGTAAATGTTTATTTTAAAAAAATTTTATTGGGTGATCCACCATCAATTTTTATAGAAAGCTGGGAGATTATACAACTAGTAAGTGGAAACATCTCAGGATTTGAGTCTCTGGTTTTCTGGTTCAAAAGTCTTTGTTTCCAATGCAATATGTTTTATTTTATCAGATAACAGAAGCTAGTATTTTGCCCTCCCTGTGTCTTACACTTAAGCATCTCTAGGAAGTGGCTTTAATAAGATAATTTCTTGGGAACCTGAAATTCCTGATTTCCTTTTTCCTGTGAAAAACACCAAGGTGAGAAACCCTAACATTCATTTTGGAGAATAATCTCAGATAAGATTTTTAATCTCCATGAGCCTCAGACACTTTATCTGTAGGACTGGAATAAATGACTGCTTACTCTTAATGTTATCTTATGAGGGTCAAGTGGCATAAAATGTGCAGAGGCCCCACCCTGGGTCCATTGTCAGTGTTTAGAATATATTATTTTTCTTCCTGTCATGGCTAGGCCAAAAATAAAAGTTTTTGGTGGGTTCTGTCCATGGCAATGATTAATAATATACCTCTGAACTCGACTCACCTCCTTGAAGGCATCGCGCATCTCCTGAACACCAATCATCCCCGCTGTTTCTGCAAGCAATTTGGGCGTCATCAACTCCACAAAATCTTCAAAGTCTACACGGCCCCCCACTGAGGACAGAAGGGGTGGGATTAGTAGGACTCCATACACCTCACCACCCATGCCCTCACTTTGTTCTTTAAATTATTTCAAAAAAATAAAAGAAAGAAAATAAAAGAAAAAGAAAACACAGGTCACTGCCCATATCCCTAGCTTCCAAGTACTGTCTTTCAAATTCTCACTATACTCATGCACCGGACATTTTTGCGTCCCTCTAATATGAACCAGGCTCAACAGAGGGACAGGTGTCCATGGAGGAAGTAACTAATGTCCACGTGACCTTTAACAAAATTTCAGTTGGTTCAAACTGGCCCCTCATCTGTAGATATTTAAAAGAGAGACTTTGAATTAAACTTTAGTCTCTCCCAGATTCAGCCATCCAGCAGTCTTTTGATATCAAACGAACCTGAACTTGGATCTGTCTCAAAAAGTCATTCTGGTATCTACTTGGTAACAGGATCCTTCCATGAATACCAAAATCTGCAGGTGTTCAAGTCCTTTTCATGAAATGCCATGGCACTGGCAAATAGCCTATGTGACTTCAAATCATCTCTAGATTACTTACATTATTTATGGAACATTAAAATAAGAAAAAAAAGTGTCCCTTACATGCATGTTCAGTTTAGACATTTTTTTCCCCAAAATAACATTTTCTATTTGCAGTTGATTGAATCTGGATATGTGGAGCAAACAGATCCAGAGAGCTGATCGTATTATTGTCACCTTGAATTCAACCTTGTCAACTCTATGATACGGCCAGAAGTAAATTCACTACCAGTTTTAGTCCAGCTTTAATCTCTAAATCAGCTTTTCTGTCCATCTAAAAATTGATCCTTTTGCCATGCTATTCACCAACATCAGATCCAGTTCCAAGTGTGTTTCCAACATCACACAGCTCCCTTCTTGTGCTCTACTGATAAGCCTTAGTGGTGACAGTCCCAGCCTACACTTAATAAGAATTTACTGGAGGGAACAGCTTCACCTGCATGAGCATTTTGACCCCTTCATTTCCAGAACACCATGGCTAAGAAGTAATGGTGTCCTCCACTGATCCAGGAAGAAACTGAGACCCCAAGTATAGGAGATAGCTCCACTTTTCAAAATGAGCACAATTAGTAAATAATAAAAGTGGAACTTGAACTCAGATCTATCTCAAAAAAGTCATTCTGGTAACCACATAAAATGCTGCCTGGATTGTTTTCTTCCAGACTTCCAGTCCCACCTATCCACCTCTGTACCCTCAAATATGTTCCCAACCTCCATCCCCTTCCTAACCCCAGCCCAGTCAGCTCCCCCACTCCTGGTCTCACAGTTCATGCGGACTTGTTGGCCCAGTTCAGTCAGCTCCATCTCTGTGGGCATGTAACCCATGGTTCTCATGAGATTCCCCAAGTCCTTATAAGAGATAAATCCATCCCGGTCCTTGTCGAACTCAAGAAATGCTTCTCGGAGCTCTGAAATGTAAGATGGATTTCCTCTGGAGGGAGTTGAGACCATCAGTGAAAATGGTGATATCCCCTGAATCTGCCAAGGAGCCATTGACTAGAAATACCTTAAAGGACAATACATGATTAAAAAGTCAAACATTTCCATGTAAAATGTGCTTGTTGGCAAAAGGAATGATGGGGGAAAGAAAGAAGGATGCCTGAGACTGCTAAGTGAAACCACTGAAGTCCTCAAATGCTTTGGTGAAACTTTCTCAAAACCACCAAGGGGGTCTGGGGAGGGGGATTTTGATTCATTCTAAAACTTAGTTTCTGAGGCAGGTGGGAATGGCATGCCTTCCTTGGGAGGTATTTAATTTGCTGTGAGAAAGAGTTCCATAGTGTTGCCCAAGTAGGAGGAAAGAGGGGTGTGAAATTTTCATGTGGAGAAATTTACAGAAGTGTACAGAGGTGGAGGGAAGGTAGGTGGGGAATGGCCATATGGGGGCATGTGGGGAAATGTTACCTTCGATCTCATCTTGTCCCAGGGGTCTCTCCTGGAAAGCAATGCAGGGCAGAGGGAATTTGGAGAGTGGGTCAAGAATCTGGCGCTCGTCTCTCCAAGTATATTACTGGTTCTCCCAAGTTTCTCCACACCTTCTGTTTCTTTTCATTCTCACTTCTTTTCATCTTCCTCCGTCTCCTGACTCCTAGTCGTTAGCTACTTGCTCTTTACTACCCCATCCCCTCATTTTCTCTCTACCTCCCTTGAGTCCTAACCTTGCCCTTCTGTCTTTTCCAGGCAAGTACTCATCACATTGACTAAAGTGGGTCTTACAGGCCAGCCTTCTCTGTCCTCCAGCTGAAGAAAGCACCACTTCCTACCTCAGCTAGCCTGTGCAGAGGGCCGACTCTGTGCCAGCCACTCTCCTCATGTCTAAACCTCAGAACTGCTCTATGAGGTACATCTAAACATCATTCCCATCTTACCCACAAGGAAGCTGAAGAATGGAGAGATGAGGGAAACTACCAAAGGTCACATATATTATAAAAAGCCAAAAGGTGCCCTTCCAAAGAGTGGAAAAATTAAATTACACCCATTGGAACATACAGCAAATCAAGCTGAGCATTGAATTTGAATTCAGGGCCCCTGATTTGTGATTCAAACTTGTTCTACCACAACCCATTGACTTCCCCCCCACCCTTTCCTTCCAGCAATTAGAAACCATTTGTATAGCAGGCTGGGGAGATAGCTCAGTGACTTAAGCACTTGCCAGGCAAATGCAAGGTCCTGAGTTCAATACCCAGTGGCAAAAAGGAAAATACAAAAGAAACTCTTTGTATAGGATCAGTGTTCAGTGATTCTGCAGCAGGATATTCAGCATGTTCATTTCCTACAGCCCCTCAAAATGTCTAATCTTTGAGGACTGCTGGACATACTTAAGTATGGCTTGGACACCTAGCAGGCACTTGTGAAACTCTACTAACTCTGGCTTCCTTTATTCCTCTTGTTTCCTTTATCTTCACTGCCCCTCCACCTGCCACCCTACTCCAGTGAACCATCAAGACCCCCTCCTTTTTGCTGTGACCTGGTTCCCCTTGGCCTGCCTACCTCCCTTCCCAACACCCCACTTTACCCTCTGTTTCTCAGCGATGCCTTTCCTCAGGAAGATGCAGGCTGGGCCCATGGGGACCTGCATGGAGGTAAGGTAGAATTCACCACACTCCACTCTCAAGATGGCCCCTCCTTCCCCTCCACCCCGTCAGTCCAGCTTCCTGAGCAGCTCAATTCTTTGCAACTCTTCCTGCCTCTCTTTGTCTTTCTCTCAGCTCCAGTATCCTACAGCTGTGTGACAGCTAGATGGGAAATCACTATTCAGGTTGGGGAGGGATCACAGCTCTCTCCGCCTCCCCATCTGGCTGCAGTGAGACAGATAGGGAGGGCCTTTCTCAGGCTGTGATATCCTTTATCCCCAGGATGGAACTGGAAATTGTTTTCTACAGTAATACATAGGAAGCACATTTTGAGGTAAGGATGATTAGAGTATCCATTCATTTGAAGTTCTGGCACACATTTTAAGCTCTCACTCTTAGCCTGGACTCTGGACAGTGAAGATGGAGGAGATGTAGTCTTTGGGCTGAAAGAGCTTTGCAACTCAGTCAGTGAAGAGTAAAAGGCAAAAGATTTATACGATCTGAAGAGAAACCAGAGTGTCAGTCAGTAAGGTGTATTAAACCTTACTGGGCCACAAGAATCGCCTGATGGTGGGGCTTCAAGGATCCTATTTGCTCTTCTCTGCTTGCCTCTTCTCTCCTTCATACTGCAATCGTGAGGAGTGGGAGAAGGTGAGACATCTTGTGGCAGTGTCACCAAAGTGGTAATAAGGGTAAAGGGGCCATTTGACATGGGGAGACAGAGTTCCACAGGCAGCGGGGGTAGGGGAAGTCCCCTCCGCATGGTCTAGTGTTGGGAAAGACTCATAGTGCTGGCCGCAAAGACACATGAACACTTAATGCAAGCAAAGAGGATTGGAGCAAAAGGCTGCGACACTGTCTTTGGTTTTTATTTTTATATATCTTGAGTTTCAGCCTTCAGGTTACTTTAGGTGAACATAATAAGATCCTATCATATATGTCTAAGGTTAATGTTTAGGCTATACTATACATAAGAACCTGCTAGGCATCTGGGAGCAAGGACACAAAAACAGGGTGTCCTTGAGTCCCAAGTGTGCTTGGTTACTCCTGAAGATGTTGCTGCGCTGTTTTCTTTTCCTTGTCCCAGATGCCGTGCTGATTATTTATCATGTCTCTACATTAACTCTTTCTTATCCCAACCATCTAGTGGGTGTTACAGTTCAGGTGTGGGTTGAGTGTGTTTTGCAAAGTTGTTGAGTGGGGAGCTTGGTCCTCAGTGTGGTAGGGTTGTGTTGGAACCTGCAAGAGGTGGAACCCAATGGGAAGTCATCAGGGGTGCTGTCCTAGGAAGGAATTACACTTCTCATGGGACCCCAGGTAGTTCCCAACAATGTTATAAATGGAGGAGCCTGAACCCCTTTTACACTCTGACTTCCTATCTCACTGCATCATCTCATCCTCCTGCACATTCTCCCACCGTGATGCCATTCACTTTATAATATAAACAAGAAGGCCCTCATCAGCATAGCCAATGCCAATGTCATGCCCTTGAACCCAAAAAGGTTTGAGCTACATAAACCTCTTCTCTTTATTCAGTATTCTGGTATAGCAATGAAAAACAGAGTAATACAACAGAGCTTGAGAAGGTGAGAATAAATTCAGGGAATGACAGCTTAATGTGGAATACTAGAGCAAAGGGAAACAAGAAGGTATCAGTGTGCAGGGAGGGTCTAGGATGGAGCTGGTGTTAGTGAGTTAGGAAAGGGTCTGTCTACCCATGGAGGATCCAGCAAGGGCTGTTACAAAACATGCAGGTGAGAGAGACGTAGACAGAGAAAGAGAGACAGAGATAGATACACAGAGATGGGGAGGGAGATGGAGATGAGACAGATACAGTCTCAGGATCATTTGTACATATATTCTCTAACTCTCCCCACTCAAAGGACCTGGAAACTATGATACCCCATTACTCATCATGAGCATCCCTAGCATCCATATCTTGACTTCCACCATTCTCTGCTAACAGGAACCAAGAGTCCTAGGAGAATGGCTAAGTGCCTGCCAGGAAAGGGAAATGAACAATGGGAGCATGGGATATCCTATTCCAGAGAGGAAGGAATTGGTCAAATACATGCTAAATGGAACACAGAAGTCACCTTGAAGGAACTCCATGACCACACTAGGAAATCTGACAATCAAGATCACTGATCTGATGGCAAATTTTGCAGGATATAGTAGGAAACAGGGGTCTGCACAGAAACAAACAAAAAAAAACTTAACTAGGAAGTTTGACAACACATAGTTCAAAATCCATCTATTCAAAATATGAAAACATTTCAAAGGAAAGAGTCACTTTACAGTGGAGAAACCTGGCAGATGCCATCTTCATCAAATGATTGAGATGAACAGTGTCAGAAATGTGACAAAGGGCCAGTGAGATAGCTCATCAGTTTAAAGTGTCTGCTTGGGTAAGCTTAGGCAAGCATGCAGGGACCGAGGTTCAATCTCTGGCACCACATGCCATGCCAGTCCCGCCCCAGGGTGGGCTGAGCCAGTCACAAAAATAAAATGTGGCAAAGCACTATATGTAATGAGAACACCGAACTGCTTTTGTGATCTTCCTGAATCTACTGGTGAGAAGACCACAGGCAAGAGCAGATTGAGTGATGGTTTACAAAATAGCTGGCCTCAAGCAATGGCCGTGACTCATCCACATGGCTGACACTGACAAAGGTTCTACAATCTGAGGTACAGGATCTCAGGATAAATCCTGAGGGTATTTCACTGACCTTATTGGACCCAAAAGCTACAACTCTTGTTGCATAGGTCTTGCTTTACCTTGGTCTTAACCATCCAGCAGAAAAGTACAAACACGAAGTAAAAGAAGTAAAGCCATGTTGTTATGTTGAGCTGTAGGGGACTCAGGTCAACAATTTCTGACGTTGCCAGTGAAGCAGAAGACCCAATACTATTATGGACTACTGGACTCTTTTAGAATATTTTGCTGAGTTAACACACCTATAATATTCAAATAACAGAACTTAACAAAAAAAGGGTATACAGATGAATGTCCATTTTGTATCTGTGTATTCAAAATGGTTAGGATAAATAAAAAATTTAAAAAAACAAAATGGCTAGGATAGATATATAGTTGCATTCTCTTAATGAATAGAGGGATTTGTTCTAATAGTGTTTGTAAATAGGATATCAAGTCCATATCTTGTACAGCAATTAACCACTGGAAAGAATTTATGCAATGTGTTAATTATTGAAACTGTCCTACCCCCCCAAAAAAAAATAGCTGGACTGTAACTTTCTAAGGGGTCAATGTTGTGAGGTAAAGGGAAGAGAAAGGAACCACTGCAGTTGCAGGGGACTGAACAGACAAGAGAAAATACAACACAGAATTTTGACCTAAATTTTCTTGCCTCAATCTTTCATGGCAACCATTAATAGGTGCTGTCATCAGAGCTCTGTGTTCATGCTCATGTGGCCTTTTCCCCATGTGCATGTCTACTTCCATGTCCAAACTCCCATTTTTATGAGGACACAAGCCATAGATTAGGGCCCACCCTCATAATCTCAATAAGCTCCTATCTGCAAAAATCTGACTTTCACAGGCCACGTGCATAACGACTGGAGCTTACGACACCAGCATCTTTTGGGGACACAGTTTAACTCTTAACAGTCTTGAATCTTGGAAAGCTACTGTACTAAAACTAATAGTTGCCCATAAAGAATGAAATCACTGTGTACTGCAAACATGGACTGAAAACAAAAATTTAATTTCAAAAAAATGAAGACAGATGAAAGTGATAGGAGAGAAGACACTAGGAGGAGAGCAAGGAAAGGGCAGAAGGCAAGGTGAAGCAGTGTGTGTGGGGGGGGGGCGATAGAACGCTCCTGTTATGTTTTCCCTTATTTGGGCAAGAAGTGCTGCAGCACCAATCCCTGCTTGCCTCGACATCTTCCTGTGGTCCTGGTTCTCCACTACCAGTCCACAACTAGGCCCACCCAACTGCTTCCACTATATAGCTATTTAGACCCTGATCACTTCCTCAATAAATGAGACTTGATCAGAAAGCCTGTCTTGTCTCCGTCTCTTGTATCTCTTGCCCTGTCTTTTTCATCCCCGTTCCTCCTCCAGGTCATTACCCACGTCTCGACTCGCGGGCCGAGTCAAGTGGCGCTGCACGTGGAGGCCTGGCACGGAGGATTTAATGAGGGAGCCGTTCGAGAGCTCGGGTAGGAAGCAGATAGTGAAAGTAAATTCCGAGGCCAACGCCGCGCGAGTGCCTGCCGCACCGCTCGAGCCACGGTGAGTGAACGGCAACCCCCTTCCCCTTTTCCGGCATGGGGCAAGCATTAAGCAAGCATGGACTGTTTTAGAAAGCCTCAGTAAGGCACTCAAGACACGAGGGATTAAGGTAAAAGAAAAGGA
>NW_004524968.1:501461-502248 GCF_000260255.1 Octodon degus | reverse complement strand
ATAGTTAGAGAGATTTATAACAAACTGTCAGACTCCATAAATAAAGGGATCTAAGAGCTAGTAAGTTACGATTGCTAAGTGTCAAAAAGGCTTATAAATGTACCTGTTAGCTCGAATGTTTGTGCTTTGATTATATATGTTCTAATTGCTCAGAAAATTTGTTCTGTCCTAGAAGATACTAAAGCCCAGGTAATCATACAGAAAAAAATCTGTTAACAAATATGCTAGATTATGATTCCTTTTGCTGGGATCCACCAGATTTTGTCTGTAGAAACATGTATTAAAGCCTAATCTAACTGTCCACCTGATAGAGCCCAGGTGATCTGAGCCTTCTCTGGGTTTCCTGCCTCATCACGAGGAAAGTTATATTCATGTTTCTTGGACAAGACAACCTGCAGGAACCAAAAAGTTGTACCTTATGCAGTGGACCCCAGATATCTGACACAAGCTGCAGAAGTTAGAAGGTTTTGCAAGAATGAATTTGTCTGAGTTGAAGTGTTTCATAGTAAAAAGGATACAGAATGGAATTATAGATGAAAAATGCAAATGTTGATACTAGTAGCCTACAGAAAGGAAGGTAAATGTCCACAGCTGCTAGAGAAGGAAAAAGAAAGTGTTTATGATGGAGTCAGAGGACATTTCAGATTGAGGTAGTCATGTGTCTTCCCTCTCAGTCTAAGGGAACCCATGTTAACTGCCAATATAAGGAGAAAGCCTGTGAAACTTTCAATAGATGCTTATGCAGATTTGTCAGTAGTTACCCAGCCAAAGGCCCACTTGCAAACTG
>NW_004524968.1:495919-501356 GCF_000260255.1 Octodon degus | reverse complement strand
CACATTTAAGAGATCTCTGTTAATAGACCTACAAAATGTTCTGACTAGTGTTTTTATAATTACAAACTTCAAAAGGTTATTGTATTCCAGATCTGCTAAATGATTACTGTATCCTGTTGATATTATTATTTGTTTGACAGTCCAATTCATTCCCTTACTAGTGGGGCTGGAAATCATAGCAGCCATGGGGACAGGTTCAGCATGGTTTGGGGTAGAAGTACATTCTTATACTAAATTATCTAACCAGCTGATTGATGATGTTTGAGCATTATCTGGTACTATCCAAGATATCCAAGACCAGATAGATTCGCTAGCAGAAGTGGTCTTGCAAAATAGAGGCTTGGACCTTCTGACAGCACAGCATGGGAGAATATGTCTTGTTTTACAGGAAAAGTGTTTTTTTTTATGTTAATAAATCAGGCATAGTTCGAGACAAAATCCGAGAGCTTCAGGATCAACTACTCAAGTGGAGACAACAGCTTATGGATGACCTTTTCTCCTCGCTATGGGGAGGAATGTTCACCTATCTTGTGCCCCTGTTGCGACCCCTCTTCTCACTCCTACTCTTCCTCATGATAGGACCTTGCATTTTTCAAAAGCTTACAGCATTCATCAACTCACGTTTAGATGCCTTTGCTGCAAAGCCCATTCAGATACATTATCATCAGCTGGAAATGGCAGATCATCAAGAGTATCATGAGAGGGTTCCCTCAAATGGACCCTATCATAATGTGGCCTAATCTGATGTAGGCCCCCTGGTGAGATGGACAAGTAGTCAATGACGGGCAACTAGGACCCACATGCAGTACCGCCGACCGCCTAAGACAGGAACAGGGCCTACTGCTGCCCTGCAATCCCAAGACGGGTAAGGTCTGGTCGATCTCATGTGAAGGAGTCCTTGACCCAAGCCAGGCATTGTCCCTGCAGGGCACTGTCAATTTCCGTTTGATGTATTTAATAAAAAGGGGGGATATGTGGGGGGCGATAGAACGCTCTTGTTATGTTTTCCCTTATTTGGGCAAGAAGTGCTGCAGCACCAATCCCCGCTTGCCTCGACATCTTCCTGTGGTCCTGGACCTCCACTACCAATCCACAACTAGTCCCACCCAACTACTTCCACTATACAGCTATTTAGACCCTGTTCACTTCCTCAATAAACGAGGCTTGATCAGAAAGCCTGTCTTGTCTCCGTCTCTCGTGTCTCTTGCCCTGTCTTTTTCATCCCCGTTCCTCCTCCAGGTCATTACCCATGTCTCAATTCGCAGGCCGAGTCAAAGCAGAACTGCAGGAAATGAAGGAATAAATGGAGGCTGCAAAGGGCTGCAGGGAGGTGGTGGCAGACCAAGAGACACATGTAGTCTATCAGTCAATCAGCAAGCATTTATTGAACATTTATATACTCAGAGCTCCTTTGGCTCTGAAGAGATAGACCATGATTTAGGCCCAGGCTTCTACCTCTGCAGAGCCAAATAATAGTAAAATCAAGTAGCTTTGGACTCAATCACCACATTCATGGGTGGTTGGACATTAGGTATGGTGGGTCTGGTGGTCAGAGAGTCATACTCCAACTCCAGCGTGTCCTGAAGGATCTGCAGGTCTCATTTCACCACCCTCAGTTCCTGGGTCTCCTTTTGTTGCATGATGCAGTTAAAGGATTAAAGATACACTCTAGGCATCACTGAAGATCAGCCCAGAGGATGGCCAAGGTGAGCTTGATGTTGTGGAGACATAACTGAAGAGAGTGGAGAATAGCAGGGCCAGGTGGATGCTACAACCCAGGTAGACCAGCAGGCCAACGCATGCTGGAAATTGGAGCTTGTCTTTTCAAAGGAGCTGCTGATGTTGGACTACAGGGGAAGCAGAAGCCGCAGAGGGGAGCCACAGAGGGGAGCCACGTGGGGCCAGATCACTTCAGCACTGCAGTGGTAAAGGGGAGTTTGTGGTCACCATTGTTCTTTGAAGACAATGTTGCACATTCGACAAGATTAGAAACTTAGGGGCTGCTGCAGAGAAAGAAAGACTCAGTTACTGAGAAACCTGGATTTGATGTCAGATTGACCACCTACTTGTGGCACTCCTGCAGTCTATGATTCTTGTAAGCACTCATGTGTTTATCCAATCCTACAAGTTCTAAGCATTCATATCCAGAATGAGGCTAGGAAATAGCTGTTTACCTGAGATAGATAACATAATACTGGCCAAAATTAATAAGCTATGATCTCGGTATGTCTTTCCAATCATATTTCATTACATAATCCACCCCATTAACCCTGACTCAGCAGTAGGAGCCTTCTTCCCAGTCTTCAAATCAAGTAAAGCCACTTCTGAGGATGCCCTTTGAATACGTTTTCCCTTTGCATGGAATTCTGTTCCCCAACACGTCCTCATGGCTACCCTTTCTCAGCATTTGGTCCCAGGTTAAAGGATGCTTCTTCAGGACGCCTCCTCAGACCACCACCATCTTTCCTACAAAAACCCCTTTTCACTTCCAAGGAGATTCTGTGCTTTGTTATCTTTACATAAGGCATGAATCACTCTCCACCTTAATCACTCTGCATCCTCTCCATTCCCTAGTTTACCTGTCTTTGTCATGGCTCTATGTCAGAAGATACAAACTCCAAGAGAACAAGAGACTAGCCTGACTTGTTTGAGGCTGTCCCTGCAGTTTCTAAGATTGTTCCAGGCAGGAAGGTATTCAAATGAATGACTATGAGAGGCATGAAAGAATGAATATGACGATGAGCAGAAGGCTGTGGCTCCAGGCACCAGTGCCGCTCACCTCCATATGAAGAGAGTCAACCAAGAAGTATAACCCAGGTGTGAGCTCAGCAGGAAAGAAGTTTGGGGAGTAGGAGGGCAAGTGACAGTGGAGATCCTGGCAGGGAAACTCTCATATTAATGGATAGAGACACTTCCTCTGCAAGACTGAGGATTGACCTGAGGCTGAAGAGAAGTCAGCCAAGAGTTGGAACACTGAGTACCTTCCCTAACTCAGAAAGTGATATGAATAGATGAAGGTATGAAGTGTTACAGAGTTAAAGTATAGGATGAGTTCATGGCTTGGGGTGGCATTTGGTGTCCAGATCTAGTCGCTCATTCCTCTGCTCGTTTGGCATCTATGATAGGCTTATACCCAAGAGATAAGACTGTTTCTTCTGAAATGGGCCACATTTCACATCCCCTACACGCTCTCAAATTCATGCACTGAAGTCCTAACACCCAGATCCTCTGACAGTGGCCTTATTGGATACTTTGGCTCCAGCCCCATGAGATTTATTTCTCAGTTCTCATTTCCATAACTGTATGACAATAAATCTGCAGTGTAATTTTGCAAGTTTATATCTGGTAATCTAAATAAGTAATTTGGAGTCCTAGCCCAGGTTCGGTGAGTGTGTGGGAGACCTTCCTGCCACCCTGCACCAGCGTGACAGACTACTGGTACCAGCCCAGGGGCAGCATGGGTGAGACCCTCTTCCACCTCCTTGGGACGCCCCCCCAACACTATGCAGCACTGCCCCTACCCCGCCCACCCAGTAGGAATTTCTGTCCCGTTCTGGGAACCCCCAGTCTGAGTCCTAGCCCAGAACTGGTGAGTGTGTGGGAGAGCTGCCTCTCCCCCCTACTCCAACTTGTGCCCTCCAGGCTCAGCACAGGCCTGGCATACAGGCCTAGGGTGTAAGCCTGTAGTTGCAATCCCTGCAGAGAGTGTAGAGGATAGAACCACCCAACTAGTCCAGGACCAGAAAATCTTGCCACAGGGGCACAACAGGTTCACCCTCAAGGGCAGCAATGGGAAGGAGTTGAGCACAGCGGCCAGACCCAAGCCAGGCACAGCTAGATAAATCCAAACTTTGTAGATCTGCACCTGAACTTCAGTACATGCTAAGGTTATAACTACAACGAAGATCTACAACAAAGGTCAGAAGACAGTGCTACACAAAATGACAAGAAGGAACAAAATGCAACCTCAGAACACAAGCCCACCTGTAACAACTGCAGAGGACACTAACACCGAACAAATTGGGAATCACACAGCTGAAAGCAATGAATCAACAGCTTCTGAAATAAAAAAAAAAAAAAACAGCTGCAGAGAGGATCTCAGATTAATAATAAAAAAAGAAATCCCTGAATTAATAACATCTGCAGTAAAGAATCAAATGCAGAAACATATAGAAGAAACCCAGTGCCCACCCAGAACAAATGCGGAGGACACTAGCGTGGCTCAAATGTATGAATTAATAGTGTCAATGGTAAATAAGCAACAACAGAAAGATATAAAGGAACTCAGACCAAAATTCTTTTTTGAAATAAAAAAAGAATTCTCAGAACTCATAGCATCTGAAGTAAAAAATCAATTACAGAAACATAGGGAGGAAACCCAATCTGAAGAAAACACTGCAGTAAAAGAATTTATAACTGCTTCTAAAGAAGACATTGATAAAGAAAAATAGAGGAGATTAGAAAAATGATGGATTCCTTGAACGAGCAATACAGGAAAGTAATAGATCGCATGAAGCAGAGTCAAAGAGGTATAGAGGAAATTAAAATCTCAATCACAAGCTTGCAAAACCACTTAAGTGAAAGTAAAGACAGAGTTTTAGATCTTGAAGATGCTGGTGCAGCTAGTGAAAAGGTAAGAAAGGATCTCTTAAAAACAATGAGGATGCAGGAAAGAATAATCCATCACCTGCAAGATGATGCAAAGATGAACAATGTGAGACAAATAGGCATCAGTGAGAAAGAAGGAGTTAATACAAATGACATTAGAAAAATATGGGCAGAAGTAATAGCAGAAAGCTTCCCAAATATGAGGAAACAATCTGACATTCAGGTAACCGAAGCATACAGAACGCCAAGTAACCTCAACCCAATAAAAAACACACTGAGACATATAATACTCAAGATCCCAGAAATTCAGCACAAGAATAATATACTGAAAGCTGCTAGACAAAAGAAGCAGATCACATACAAAGGAAAACCCATCAGAATTACGACCGACTTCGCTTCACAAACCATGCAGGAAAGAATAGCATTGAGCAGAGTGCTTCGGGTCCTCTATGAAAACAAACTGCAGCCCAGACTACTATACCCTGCAAAACTCTCTTTCAAGTTTCATGGAGAAGTGAAAAACTTTCATGACAAAGAACAGCTAAAGAATTTCATGATGACAAAGCCAACGCTACGCAGGGTACTGAAAGATGTTCTAGAGAGAGACCAAAATGATCATAACTCCACGAATGAGATCAGAAGCGACCAACTAAATAGGGCAAGCAATTAAACACAGGAGAAAAAAGGAGTAAACGACAACAGGTAAATAACATGGCAACCGTAAGTCAATACATCCCAATTCTAACCATCAATGTAAATAGACTCAATTCCCCGATTAAGAGAAATAGACTGGCACAGTGGATTAGGAAACAAAATCCAACAATATGCT
>NW_004524968.1:489279-489739 GCF_000260255.1 Octodon degus | reverse complement strand
AAACATCATATCATAGTGATATATGTGTGCCTATGTTTATAGCAGCACACTTTGTAATAGCCAAATCTTGGAAACAACCAAGATGCCCATCACCTGCGGAATGGTTGAAAAGATGTGGTATTTTTACACAACGGAGTATTATTCAGCTATTAAGAATGATAAACTCAAAGCTTTTATATTGAAGTGGATGCCACTTAAACATATACTCATAAGTGGAATAAAAAAGACACACATGTGTAAATATCATATAGTCTCCCTAGTATAAGGACTCAAAAGAAGAAATACAAATAGAGAGGTATAATACAAGTAAAAGGAAAGCAGGATCTCAAGGACTACCTAATCAAGAGAGGGAAGGAGAAGAGCTAGGAAACATGAATAAGTCAAGCCACACAGTTATGTGTAGAAGATGGGCAAGGCAATGATCCTGAGAATCTTCAGATTTTTTTAATCTAGCAGTTAA
>NW_004524968.1:461803-488416 GCF_000260255.1 Octodon degus | reverse complement strand
TTACCTTGGTCTTAACCATCCAACAGAAAAGTATAAAAAAAATATATAAGAAGTAAAGCCATGCTGTTATGTTGAGCTATAGGGGACTCAGGTCAACAATTTCTGACATTGCCAGTCAAGCGGAAGACCCAATGCTATTATGGGCTACTGGACTCTTTTAGAATATTTTGCTGAGTTTGCACACCTATAATATTCAAATAATGGAACTTAACAAAGAAAAGGGTATACAGATGAATATCCATTCTGTATCTGTTTATTCAAAGTGGTTAGGATAGATATATAGTTACATTCTCTTAATGAATGGAGGGATTTGTTCTAATGGTTTTTGTAAATAGGATATCAAGTCCGCATCTTGTGCAGCAATTAACCACTAGGAAGAATGTATGCAGTGTGTTAATTATTGAAACTGACCTACCGATTTGATTTGAAACTGTCCTATTGCTATTTGTTTATCAATAAAATTATGGGGAAAAAAGTAAGTAATTTGAAGATAATGTTATGTAATACAATGACCATTGTCAAATTCCTATTATTTTGTTTAGTAAAATTCTGTTTTGCTAATTTTTTCTACCATTGTGTATTCACATAAATAAATAATAAATAAATAAATAAATAAATAAATAAATATGTGGTTTACAAAGTCACTAAATGGGCAGCAATTTGCTACAGCAATAGGACTGGCTACATGGCCTCCGCCTCCTTCTCACACTCTTCTCCACAGGCTTACCACCTCAGACTCTAAGGTGGAGCCTCCAAGGACCTATCCTGTCTTCCTAAGCAGAAGGTGTCACCGTTGTTCCTTTGCTTCACTCAAGCTGAGACATGACCCCTTTAAGACATCTGTCCTGGACACCTGACCCCAGATAGTCTGACCTGAATTTCTCTGCTAACGCTACATTGTGGGTTTATGTGTGCCCCCCAAGTTCCTGTGGGGAGATCTTATTCCCCCATCACCTCATTATTTGAAAACAGGGTGTTTAGAGAAGCAATTTAATGACAATGAGGTAATCAGAATGGGCAATGAACTCATCCAAATGGGATGTTATAAGAAAGGAGCATCTTGCCTGTGTATACAAAAGCAATGTAAATAGACACAGGGGCAAGATGGCTCTGGAAAGCTAAGAAGAGAAGTTTGAACCAGATCCTTCCCTCCTGGCACTCACAAGGAACCAGCCCTGCCCACGTCATGCCTTGATTTTATAGCCTCCACCACTGGGAGGCAACACATTCCTGCATTTCATGCTTCCTTGCCTGTGGGCTTTTGGTACCACGCCCTTATCAAATTAGCCCATGTGGCCCTGAACTTCTCCAGAGAACTGTTCACTCCTCAGTGTCTCTCACCACCCTTCTCCCCTAGGGTGGAGCAAACTAAAATAGGAAAAAAACTGTGCTTCTCTGAGTTGATGCCATAGCTTTGGCTTCCCACACACCTGACCATCTTCTTTATCTCGCCAAGAATCTTCTCTGTATTTTTGCTGACATTCTCCTTGGACAGTTCCAGGAGCCGGATCACCAGGTCTAGAGAGTAGCTGTCAGCCAATTTAAAGGTCTTGTATATTTCATGCCATTTCTGAATGTCATCTGAAGAGAATCAAATAAAGGAAGACGACAGTGTACCACAAGTGTGGATAATTAGTCCCACTGATTTTGTCCATGCAGAGGTTTGGAAACTATCACTCTGTACAAATCTACCTAGTCTGCTACTTGAGATTTTAAATTTAAATCTGAATTTTTATTAGTACATATCTGCATACATAATGATTGCATTTATTGTGGAGAGTTGGCACAGGCACAAAACACATCTTAACTGATGCATGTTTCCCATTTACCCTTACCCCACTCTTTGCATCTCTTAGTGCCCTTCCCATTTGTTCTATCTCCATTTTATTCAATTATTTTTCTTTTACCCCCTTCACTTTCCCTCCCTCCCATCTTCCTCCATCTCTTGTTCTCTTTCCCATTTGAAAAACATCTCCCTACTTCCTATTATTTATTGATCTTTATTTATATTTTGGTTTTCTCACATAACAGAAATCATGGCAAGTATGTCTGATTTGTTTCACTTAATTTTATCATTTCAAGATATAGCCACTTACCTATGAATATAAGTAAAGATTTATTGGTACATTCATTATAAAGCCATCTATATGTTTCATTATCAATGCCTACTACCTACATAATGTTCCATGTGAGATAAGAATATGTCTTCTTTCTACATTATCCTGCATTGCCTGAAACAATGGTTGAGGCAATATAGGTGACCACCGAATGTTTGTTAAGTGGAGGAAGAAGACAAACACATTTGAACACAGCACTCACTCAGGAGGCACAGCAGAGAAGACAAGAGGTCCTGAGAGACCAACGTGGAAAGGATAAATCTTCCTCATTGTACACTCTTGACCTTCAAATGTTGAAGGAAAGATCAGATGTCCCTTAGCTGTAGCTCAGCCCTGGCCAGCATGGCCTGGTGCCTCCTCATCCTGCTTCTTCTCATGTACCTACCTCCACAGTTGTCTCTGTTGAACAGAGGAAAATGCATCACAACAGGCCCACTGTTCCCTTTCAGGATGTAGCAGCTGCTGGGGGCACTTGACCACTCTTTCAGTGTAGTCTCATCCACAGGGGGAAACGAGATCTTGTGATCACAGCAGTACTTAGCGGTGGACCTGATGGTCTAGGAAGAGGGTAAGAGAGTCCTGTCTCCAAGACTATCCAGAAAGTGCCTAGGGCCTGGAGACATTCCAGAACCTCAGCAAAGAGCCCAGACAATGTGTAAGAGGTGCTGGCTTAGACATGGGTGAAGCTTTCTATTCAAGAAAGCTACCCTAGCTTTCATTCTCTCTCCAGCTGGGAGACAATATCTGTGGTGTTTGCAAGCTTGACAGTAACCCTAAGGACTAGGGACTGGGAAACTTAGAAGGTGAGGAAAAGGGTACCCAGAAAAGGATTTGAGTATCAGCTACATAGGTGTCTTCAAATGATCTGGTAGCATTTGAAATAAGCGTGTCATTTTGCTGTTACTACAACACAGTACCTGAGATAATCAACTTACAAACAAAAAAAGTTAGATGGAAATGGTGGCACACACCTATAATCCCAGCACTTTGGAATGCTGAGGCATGATTGTGAGTTTAAGCACAGCCTGGGCAACTTAGCAAATTTTGAGATCCTGTCTCCAAAAAAGAAAAAATAAATAAAATGGGCAGGGGATAGAACCCAATGTGACAAGCCTTGGCTCAATCCCCAGTAGCTGAAAAGAGGAAAGGTTTATTTTTGCTCACGGTTTTGGAGGATATAGTCCATAATCAATTAGTCCCATTGCTATAGACCTGTGATGAGGCAGCTTTCATGGCAGGAATGTGAGACAAAGCAAAACCTCTTACATCATGAGCCAAGGGGCAAAAAAAGAAAAAGAAAGATCCCAGGGTCCCACAGCCCTCTTCAGTGGCCTGAGGACCTCCCACAAGACTCTCAAAGTTTCCACTGTCTTTCCATAGCTCCACACCTAAGA
This sequence comes from Octodon degus, assembly GCF_000260255.1. Lineage (NCBI taxonomy): Eukaryota > Metazoa > Chordata > Mammalia > Rodentia > Octodontidae > Octodon > Octodon degus. The sequence continues at coordinate 484,905 of NW_004524968.1, read as the reverse complement.
CTAAGGGTCTAACACATGGGTCCCTGAGGAGCATTTAAGATTCAAACTATAGCAATAAGCAAAAAGAAAAAGGGAAAAATAATTTTAAAATAAATTTTAGCTAACTTGAAATGTCAACAGTATGGGTAATCAATATAAAAAATGATCGGTTCACTTATATTCATTTCTTACACTCAGTTTTTAAAATCCAAAGTGTTTAAGCTCACAGCACATCTCACTGTGGACTGGGTATATTTCAAGTGCTCAAATATTACATTGGTCTGTGTATCTGTCAGAAAACACAGCTGTATGCAGTATTCTCTGATTGAAAGTGCAACAAATGTTGCTGTGTTTGTTATCGCTCTTGTGATTTCTGTCATCACCTGTCTAAGCACCACTATTCTTACTCCACATCAGCTATGGACCAGACCCTGCGAAGAGCACCAGTTGAGATTCTAATGAAGCAGAGGCTATTATATCCACTACCAACGTGAGAAAACAGAGGTTGAGAGGTGGAGACTGTTGCTCAGGGTTATACAGAAGAATTCATTGGAGTGATACCCAAAATACTGATCTTTCCAACTTTATCATTCTCTGGAGATCTTTCAATCAGCATAAATCCTAGAATCAGAATGCTTGAATGTTCTAGGGCCAAAGACACAGAAAAGGGTACACATGGATTCTGACCAAGGGAAACAGAGATAAGAGCAGATGCCTCTGACTCATACTACAGAAATATCCAGATATACATGTTAATATAAATGTTCATTATACGGCACATACATCTAAGATATCTGTTGTGTCATGATTATTTCATATACACACGATTATATCATGGCATGCATTATGAAATAAATAATTTTATATTATATATTTTGTTTTTCATATTATTAATAGTATGCCTTTTTTTTTTAAATAAGGCCTTGCTATGTACTCCAGGCTGGCCTCAAACTTGCAGCAATCCTCCTGCTCCAGCCTCCTGAGTGCTGAGACAACAGGTATGCACCACCATGCTCGGTAGTACACTTTCACAGTACAAAACACGTACATTTCTTGGGTGCCACTGGTGTATGTGCATGGCACATTTTAATCCATTTTTTATCCCCTTTTCCCTTCCACCCTCCAGCTCTTGATCCCCTTCCCATTTGAGAAAGATCTATCTCTCTACTCCGTATTATCTGTCTTTTAGTTGGCTCTTTCACAATGGAGTCTCCAGGTGGACCATTTTCCTACATCTGACGCCAGTTTATCTCTCTTTATGGTGGACTAGTACTCTGTTGGATGTAAATGCCACATTTTCTTTATCCATTCAACTGTTGGTAGACATATAGGCTGCTTCCAGGATCTAGCTATTATGAATCATGCTTCTATAAACAAAGGTATGCATATGTTAATGTAATATGATGTCTTTAACTCTTTTGAAGATACCTAGAAGGAGAATAGGTGGGTCAAATGGAATTTCTACTTTTAGTTTTTGGATAGATCTCCATATTGACTTTCCATAGTGGCTGTACTAGTTTACATACTACCAACAATGTACAAGTTTCCTTTTCATAGTTTTAAAGACAATATTTGTAAACCCTATGCTAAGTGGCAGGTATTGTGCTAAGCACTTTACAAGTATTAACAAGTGCTAATTGAATCTGCATAACAACTCTGAGGGGAGCTTTTATGAACTGGGTTTGACACTTGAGGAAACTGAAGTGCACACATGTAAAATAGATCACTTGTAAGTGGCAGAGGTGATGTGAAGCCAGGACAGTAGCTCAGAGTGACTGAGAAAAAAAAAAAAAAAAAAAAAAAAAACTATTGCTTCCTGAAAGTGCACTATGTCCTAGTTACAGATTTTCTCAGCAAACCTTTATTGAGGGCTTCTAGGACCTCAGGAGGCTGGGAAGAATACGAAGAAGCAGCCTCCTACTTAGAGTTGGACACTGGGAGGGAGACGCCATGGTGAGGAGCTGACCTTTCACACTCAAACTACTACAGCTGCGGGAGACAATGCCCAATGGGTAGCAAAACCACCTGTGAATAAGAAGAGTCCAGGAAGTTCTGAACTGCATTTAGCAGATCAGAGGCTCCTTGGAGGTTGCCAGCTGATGAATACTTCCAGTGTGAAGAATCAGTAGATTTGCTTGACAGACCTCCAACCACACTTCCCACCAACCACTTCCCTCCTGGGTCCTTAACTCCTTCCCAAAGAGCTCCACCTCCACCCAGGAACACCACCAACGCCTTGCTCACTTACCTCGAAAGGATCCCCACTGCTGAAGTCAAAGGAGAGGATGAGCTGGACATTCCGTGCAGGGAGCAGAACAAGCGGGTACGGAGTATTGATGGCAAAACCAGCGTCCATCAGGTGAATGAGTTCCCGGTTTCTCATTTCATTTTCTTTGATTTCACCTGCAGTACCCAGGAAGAGACCCATTGGTTCTGCACCTGACAGTCTATTCTAAGGCCAGAACACAGATATATGAAAGGCGTTGTTCACAATCTGAGCTGCAGAGCCTGCACAAAGCATATAAAAAGAACTGAAGGCTGATGTTCAGCCAGTGTTCACCTCTGCTATGGTTTGAGTGTGTCCAGTGTGGTGGTGTTGCAGCGGCAGGACCTTTAATAAGTGAGGCCTAAGAGGAGGTCATGGAGGTGCCGCCTTGCAAGGGATTATTTTTGGTCTCACAAAACAGATGGAGGAGATGTTAAGAGAGCAGCTTGTTATAAAATGAGGCCAGCCATGTGCTTGATGTCTCTGCATCTGGTCATTTCTCTTCCTGCATTTGCCTCATTCTGCCATGTTATGACACAGCCAACAAGGCCTTCACCAGAAGCTGAACAAAAGGGGCTACCCAAGACTTTCACTCTCTAAAACCCTGTGTTGAATAAGCCACTTTGTTACAGCAACAGAAAGTGCAGTAATGCCCTTTACAAGCCATGCACAAGGAGCAGCCACTTTAGAACACCCTATCCTGGAGGATGCACCCTTTCCTGACTTAAACAAACACAACAAGGCCCAAAACACAGAGATACGCACTGTAGTTTTGTCACCAAAGAGTAGGGATCTGCGCAGTGTGCCTTGGGGCAGAGCATTCATCGGCAGGAAAGCAGCATCTTAGGCAGATTATAAAGCAGCCCTGGAGAGGGCACTTGGACACCAAAGTCAGCTCTGCCCAAACACTGGGATAATACAAAATGACAGCCCATGTGGGCCAGATCCTATGACTGACTAATGAGGAATCAGAGGTTTTGTATCTTCTTAGAGGCAGCAAAACTATCAACTTTACAATGCCTTGAACTGTGAATCACCAGCCAGAGAACAGCTCCTCCAACCAGAACCATGGGTGCCTTCCCGCCCCACTCCACACCTCTGGGGAGAGATGCGATGAGATCATTTTGAGTCCCTTGTTTCCACTACCTCAGCCCACCCCACTTGGTAAGGCAGGCCAGGAGCTTTGTTACCTACCATATTTATACAAGAAGTTGTGAGTGGTCCCCCATTCCCACTTCAAAGAGCACAACGTAGTTTTAATTAGAACATTACAAATGTCGAGTATCTCTAGAGGGAGAAATTGAAAGGGAAAGGTGAGTTTAATGGAGTGAACAGAGCCCTGTCCCCTGATATTTTATGGAAGCCCTGATCAGCAGTGTGACTGTATTTGGGCACTTAGAGAAGACAAAGCTAAATGATGCCATAAGAGGAGGCCCTGATCCAACAGTTCTCATGTCCTATTGATGAGGAACAGACACCAGGGATGGCCATGCACAGAAGAAAGGTCATATGTGAATGGTGAGAAGGAGGCTGAGCATCCTCAGGCCCAGGTTAGAGGCACTAGGAGAAACCAGCCCTGCTAAGACCCAGGTTCTGGACTCCAGCCTTCAGAACAGACACTTACACATCTGCTATAAGGGCTTCCAGCTCAGTGGTGCTTCCTTATGGCAGCGTAAGCAGAATGACACAATGAGCTGGGAATGCCCAGCCTGTGCTGCTTTCTATCAGTTAAAGGTCTTAGGAGCAAACACTTGAGGGTTCAGAGAAGAGAGAGCCTGCCTCAAACCTACAGCTCCAGGGTGGGACCTGATCCCTGAGTTAGAACTTGCCAATCCCAGCATTCTGTTGAGCCACATTCTTAAAATAAATATAGATGATAGGACAGAGAAGGAGGAGGAGGAGGGGAGGAGAGGGGAGGGGAGAAGAGGAGAGGAGAGGACAGGAGAGAACAGGAGAGGAGAGGAGAAGAGAGGAGAGGAGAGGAGAGAAAAGCAGGCAGGCAGACAGACAGATACTGGGAGCCACTGAAACTGGAAATTGATGCTATGTAGAAGGGCAGGATGAGGCCTCACTGCCTAAAGCAGTCAAGCTACCTCAATCAAGAAAAACATCGTTGCTGGACATTGTGGGACATTAGTTGCTAGGCAACCAAAGTTATAAGTCTATCTTATAACTTTGCAAAGGCATAAATAAATGCTCCCTATTATTGTGTGGGGTCCTCTGCCAACCAGGCATGGTCCACCAGCTGACCTCAGCTATTATCTCTTGTCTTTCTTTTCTTTCTTTAGTTTTCTTGGAGCTTTTTTGGGTTGGAGTGTGTGTGTGTGTGTGTGTGTGTGTGTGTGTGTGTGCGTGCACGTGCGTGCAGGGTCTCACTATGCAGCACCAACTCATAGTAACCCTCCTGTTTTCAGCCTCCCCAGCACTGGCATTAAGGAGCACACCACCATGCCTGGACTCAGTGGCCGGCTCAGCATGCCCGGGGGCAGGGCCAGTGCAGCATGTGGTGCCAGGGATAGAATCCTGGCCTCTGCGCTTGTCTAAGAAGGTGCTTAGTCTGCTGAGCTATCTCACCGACCCTCTTGTCTTTATTTTCTAAAGCGTCTCACCATTTTCTTCTGGAGACCACAGAGAGACCAACAAATACCAATGAATGGATGGATAGATAGACAGCCAGATAGATAGTTATAGATCCACATAAACAGATATGGATATAAGTCATGGGGGCTTGGATCAAGTAGTCCTGCCCCCAAGCACACCCTATGTTGCTCAAGTCCCTTATGTACATGGTAAAGTTTTTGCATACTTCCAGTGCACATTCTCCCATGTACTTTACATCATCATGGATGCCCTGTGATGCTGTGATGCCCCCTGATACAATGTAAGGAGTTGCTGTATCATTTAGGAAATGTGGAAAGAACATGTCTGTGCCTGTTGAATGCAGGCATATGTGCTTAAATAGTTCTGATCCACAGTTGGTTGAATATGCAAATGCAAAACTTACATATACATAGACTGATTGCAAAGCTATAGATAAACCCAAATGGTTCTGCTCTTTGAAGAATGCTGACCAACATACTTGGCAATAGTCATTTATTATGTATTCTCTTCTAAGGTATTTTAGCAATCCATATACCTCTGCACCTCTTTGTGTAGCTCTTCGGTAGTTAATGACAGCTCACTGCATTTCAGCTTGATCTACGTCCTTTCCTGGCCTAATGAAGATGCCTGTAAGGTAAGTGGACAGAGCCCAGTGCAGAACTTGGCAGCAGCACATGCCTAGAAAGCCAGGCTCTTCCTGCAAGAGAAGAGTGGCATCCTACCTCACTTCTCAGACTTCACTCAGAATACTTCATAAATATCCTCTCTTTTGAAGAGAAGATAGAAGAGGCTGAAATCAACACAACTTCTTCAAGTCTGTGAATGTAGAGCCAAAAGAGGCAACAAAATGTTCCATGTAGCACAATGGTTTGAACCAACTTACATCCACAATGCTTAGCCACACAAGTAAATTTATGCACCTCATTTTACAACATGGCACATTAACGATGTGTGCTCCTTTTCGAGCACAAAGTGAAGTCATTATGGGAAAAACATAGAAGGCCAGACGCGGTAGCACACATTTGTAATCTTAGTCCTGGGAAAGTTGCAGCAAGAGGATCACCACAAATTCAAGGCCAATCTGGACTACATAATGAATACAAGGGCAGCCTAAACTACGCAGTGAGAGCCTGGATCAAAACAACAAACAAAAAGCATATTGGAGTGTGGTCACCACCATCTCTTTCCATGGACCATGCTCAAGGAGGGTTAATGGGAACATCACATCTCTGAGACAGAGCCAAGAGCCAGCGTTGGCTTTCCACAGACTTTGCTTGGGCACAAGGCTCACTGTCATTCTTCAGCTGCCTCCCACCCAGCACCTTCTGAAGGATACCTTCTACTTTAATCTCATCTAAGGGGAATCTGGACAAGAGCTACCCAAAACTATCAAGGTAATGGCAGCCTTGCTACTGAAATTGTAGGCCAGAAAAATGAGTAGACTGATTTTATGCAACAAAGGTAAAAGAGGAATTTTTGGTGAGATGGCAAAAGAGGAAGACAACAAAGGAAAAGCTTGAGAAAGGCTGAAGGTGGTGGAATTTGCATTCCTTTCATTTTTGTCCTTGGTGAGCTAGAGATTTGCTGATGAGAAGGGTACCCAGTGTCTGCCTCCATGCTGGGTGAGCACTGAGAAAAGTCAGCCTTTGGTGGCTTGTGGGAGAAGATCCAGGGCTGGGTTGTGTAAGGTGAGGACAGGCTGCCTCTGAGTCATTTCAGGCCTCGGTGAGCAGTTTTGCCTCTGCTGTGGCTGATGCATATGACATCACTCAGAATTTCCTGCCAGGAACCTGTTCTCTCCTTTCCCCTCTGGAATTTTTCTCCACTTTCATGGGTGGATGGGTGTTTATCACTTTCAGGCATCAGAGATGGCTTGTTTGTCCACTCTCCCTCTCTCCCAGGAGATTGTGAGACTGCCAGGCCAGACAAGTGGTCTGTCCATTCCCTCTGTGACCCCTGGGCCTGAGCTGTATTGACAAATCAGGACATCCTCGGTAGAAGAATGGAGCTCAGGACATCTGGTCACCCCTGCAACCGCCCCTTAAAGAACAGTCTAGAGGTGGATCAGTGAGACAAGGAAGCAGGTTCATGAAGTTGACACTTACCAGACATCTCATTTTTTAAAAAGAATTTGGAGGATGAATGCCTCTGGCCTGAATCCTCTTCCTGTTTCATGAGGCATTGTATCCATTGTTCCAGGAACCTCCCCAGCTCATCTGGGGAGACCTCATTCCAGTTCTGCATCATCTCAGTCATCTGTCTGTGTACAGTCTCATCAACTTCCTCTACCCCAAGAAACCCAGGTGGTTGCCCAATTAGATTAGGTCCATGTACTGCATATAACAAGAGCCACTCATGCCTCACCCCATCTCTTCTCCTCCAATGCACCAGCAGCTCCTCTTGCAACTGCTTGTCACAGCTTTGGCAGCCCTCTTGTCCCTCATCTGCTGGTGACCCCAGCTTTGCCTGGTTTTGTCTTATTTTCATTCTCCTTTGTTCTTCTGCCTCTCTTTCTCCTTTCCATGCTGGAATTCAGGGTTTAGTTCTAAGCCCTGTCTACCTCCACTCTTACCCATACACATTAATTGGCCCTCTCTTTCTCATCCAGATGCTAATTCTGTGCACATTTATTGAGCACTTACCAATACCAGCCCCATCTCTAAGAGCTTTACATCAATTATGTCCTTCAATCTTCACTACATTAGGAGGAATGTAGGATTATCTCCCTTACACACAACAGAAATGTGAAGGCAGATGCAACCACATGCCCTTCCCCACTACTTTCCCTGTTATGGTTATCTTACAGCAACCAGCAATCTAGGGATCTAATCCTATCCTTCATATGTTCAGCTCATGCCATGTCCTAAGGCCAATACAGATTAGTTAGCACTTGATCTTAGCCAAAAGGCTGAGAAGCAATTTAGATTAGCAAAGGAAGACTTCACTGGCTTTTACAAATTAGGGATTTTCTGGCTTGTGGCCATTATGGGATGGTTGTTATATATGCTGGAGCCAGATTGCTTGGTTGGGTCTGGGAGTCAGCACTGCTGTTCATAAGCTATGTCATTTTGGATGTGTTATTCGATCCCTCCCTCAGTTTCATCATTTGAAAACTATGGATTCCCAGATTGCCAGCTTCCCAGAGTCATTGAGAAGACCAAACTCAGGGATGTGTAAGTGGCCTGTGGAACACAGCTTGGCACAATAGCGAGATGCTCATCAGCACTCCCACTGGCTAGGATCCCTCCTTCTAGAACACTGACAGTTGGCTAGAACTGAATGACTGCTGACCCACTGGATTTCCTCCAGGCCTCCCACTTCTCATCTCCCTAGCCCCAGCCTACTTCCTTTCACACAGTGCTGTTTCCCACCTGGCCACTGGAGGCCTGACACTTTCCTGAGAGAGACTATGTTGGTGAAGGGAAAAGAGAAGCAAGTTTTCACCTCCTGCCGGCCTGCCCACCTGTGTCTGGGGCCCCACCACTCTCTTCATGCTGCCCTGTTCTCTGTGTCATCCACAGAGCTGTTGCTGTTTGTGAGCAGCTTCTCATGCACAGACCTTCTGTTCCAGCCTCCAGGTTTTGGTACAGGTCCTGGAGCTTCGGCAGGATGCTGGGGGCATTTGGGCATTCTACGTAAGTAATCACCAAGTGCAGCAGCTTCTCTAGAACAGTCCCTGCTCAGAGACAAAAGACAACCCTGAGAGTGCATACATACCATCCCTGCCTTCCCTGTCAGGTCCTCTTGTGATTCTTTTACTGGTGCTGTTCATACAATAAGCAACTTCCTTCATGGGTTTTCCTGGTAAAATCTCTCACCAGCAATTCACAGAGCAGCTTCAGTGGGTGAGGAATGGCCCAAAGCAACATCCCTCCTGGGCACCCTCAGTCACTGACTGGGGCTGGGAAGCCCAACTCGCTTGCTCTCAGTGAGGCAGAGTATGAGTCTAACCTATGTCCCAGGGTCTCCTCAGGACCAGGCTGGGACCTCACCCTGTCAAGGTTTTTTCATTTCCTTTGCTTCCTTCCAGTTTGCTTCTGAAGAGACCAACCTGAAAAGCTGAGCTATATCTCATCCTGCTCCATCCCCAAGCTGGCACTGCCATTAAGAGCTGAGTGGCTTCTTCACCAGCCCAGAGTCAGCAAGGACTCCAGTAGGAGTCTTTCTCCCTCAGGCTCAACACATCTCAGGCCATGTTCTGACTTGGGTTCTCATTAATCATATGACCACAAACACATTCACTTCATTCCCCAGATCTCCAGTTTCCTCATCTGTTAAAACTTCCGAAGGCCGGCCTTCATAGCAGCACTAGTCACCATCACCAAAATGTACAGTCTGAGTGTTCATCACAGATGATGGGCAGCTAAGGTGTAGCACAGTCATGCCATGGGACACCATGCAGCTACCAGAAGGAATGACAGTTCCACGTGCACCATCGCATGGACAGACTTTGAAGACATTACTCTTAGTGAAATCAAATCAGACACAGAAGGACCAATATTGTAGGATTTCACTTACAGGATGTCCTGCTCCACTTGGGGTGCTTTAGAACATTTATTTTCTCACAGCTCTGGAGGCTGGGAGGCACAAGTCAACATGCCGGCAGATCTGATGCCTCTGCAGGGTGTGCCCTGCAGTTCGTATAGTACCAGCCTGCAGTGTCCTCATACAACAGAGGGACCAGCTAGCTCTCTGAGACCTCTTTTATAAGGGATTTTATCCTATCATGAGCTTCCATGCTCATTGCTAAATTACCACCCAGGGATTCCAATGCTTAATAACATTGCCTAGGGGATTTAGATTTCAGCATATGAATTTTAAGGAGACAAACTTTTAGTCTGTTGCAGAGGAGGTACTTAAAAGAGGTAGATTCAGAGATGTAAATCAGAAGAGAGGCACCAGTGAGGGACTGGGACAAGGAAAGAGGAAGTTACTGTATAATGAATATCAAAGTCAAATTTGGGCATGATGAAAAAGGTTGAGGTATAGATAATGGTAAGGGGTTCACAACATTGTGCGTAGATTTAATCTCACTGAATTGGACATTTCTGAATAATTCACATGAGCAATATTGTGATATATATTTCTTGCCATATACATAAATTGTTTTTCATGAATGGAGGGTGAGAGTGAGGTGGAGGTTTCTGAGTGAAAAAGAATTGTGTGCAGATGGCACAGACCCTGAGGTAAGAGTACAGAAGAAGGACAAGTATCTGGAGCAAACTGAGCGAGTGGAGGGGAAGGAAGGGTTGGGAGTGCTTGTGTTACCCCAAACTCCATCTACTGAAATCCTAACCTCCAGTGGGTTGCACTAAGAAATAGAAGTTTTGACAGCATTTCTGTCACAAGGTTGGAGCTCATATTAAAGTGATGAATGTCCTCATAAAGGAACTCCAGAGAGCTCTCCTATTGTCCTTGGTTGTAAGAATACAAGGAGCTGGCAGTCTGCCTCAAGCAGAAGGTTCTGCCCAGAATCTGCCCCTACCATAACCTGATCCTAGACAGCCAACTTCCGGAACTGAAATATAAATTTCTGTTGATTATGAGTCTCCCAGACCATAGGCCTTCATTATAGCAGCCTTCTTACTGAGGCAGGGCAACTCTACTCTGTGCTCGCTAATCTCCCTAGGCACACAGGGTGACATTAGCCAGCTTCCCCTGGGGACAGTGGGGACCCTGTACTGATTCTGGTCAACAGGAAGTGACTGGAAGTGATACATGTTACTTCCAGGCCTGGCCACAAAAGCCTTCTGTGACCCTCCAACTCTCTTATGGATAAAACAGAGACCCTGTGTCAGTGAAGAGTAACGAGATACCCACAGCTTGTTCCCACCTAGGAGAGAGTGGCTCAGATCCATCACCCAAAGCATATCACTTTTTTCATGAACCGAGCATACATCTTTGCATCTTAAATCAAAGCAATGTGGGGACCAGACATGGTGGTGTATGTCCGTAAGGTGTATGTCCACAGGAAAAGGCTAGGTAATTATAAAGCAAAGGCATGCATCTGCCTCACAGTTTAGAGGTTGGTAAGTGCAACATCAAGGTGCTGGCATCTTGTAAGAGATTCCTGCAGCATCATCTGCAGGAAGGGAAAAAGAAAAAGGGCAGGAAAGGGTGAAAGCAAGCAAGCAAGGGACGTTGGGCTGACTCTTACAACAAACCCACTCTTGCCACAATTAACCCATCTCTGTGATTTCAATGATGGGACCCACTCACAGCCATTCCCACCCAAGCAGCAGAGGCAGCCATAGCACTTCCTTGGATGGTGCTGAGTACAGAAGCTCATTGTATCTGACATTCTGAGGCCTGTGGCTGGCCTACATCATCAAAAGCAACTCCCCACAATGAGGGACGCTTACCTTTTAGCTGTTCTATTTTGGTTTTCAATTTTTCCTTTAGCATTGATAACTGATCTGCAAGAAAGCAAAGACCAGGACAAAGTCTCTCTGTACACTACAGCCACCAGCTCTGGAGTTGAGTGTTTGTAAGGCAAAATGCAGGCAATCATAGCATCTGCTTTCCACAGTTATTACAATGATCATGGCATAAGGCAGATGTTAACTACTACTTCTTAGTGCTTTTATCTATATGCTGTAGAAGAATTTTTTTTCTTTTTTTGCATTTTATGGAAGGGTCTACAGGGTGTTCAGGGTCTACTACCAGATCGAACTCATGGTGATCTGCCTGTTTACAGCCTCCCAAGTGATGGGATTACAGGCACATACCACCATGCCCAGTCTTAATCACCATCTCAGTGTGCCCCAGGGCAGGGCTGGCATGGCAAGCCCAGGGATCACAGCCCCGGCCCCTGCACCTCCTTGCATGCACTTTAATCCACTGAGCTATTTGACCAGCCCTTATGCTGTAGAGGAGATAACTCACTGAATTCCCCTATTACAATTATTACCCTGTGTTACAGATGCAGACTCTGAGGCACCGAGAGGTGAAGTAACTTTCCAGAGGTCTTAGAGCATACATGAGCCAGAACAACATTCCTCCAAGGGAGCCTACACTTTATCCTTGCTGCCCCCAAAAAGACTTAAGAGATAATGACAAATTTAGAAAATGCAATTGCTAAATAATGACACAAAGATCTGTCTTCTGCTCTGCATAGGAAAACTATGACAAACATCTTGTACAAAATATCTATAGACTTTAGCCCTTCTGTTCCCCAAATACTCACTCAAAATATAATGTCTAATTTCTTCAAGGCTAGCCAGAGCACTTCCCCATAATCCTGCAGAGAAAACAGAAATAAAACTAAAACTCTATCATGCAACTGGTATGGTTGGTTTGCATAAGGTGCTGTTTGTATCCTAGCTGGAAAAGAAGATCCTTCCCTAGTTCAGTAGATGTTAATAAGCCAATCATAGGGCACCAAGGCAGCAGTGAAAAAGCAAGACAAGTTCCTTTCCTCATAACTGTTCTATTCCGGGGAGGGAGCCAGCTCACTGTTGTGGATGGAGTCACCTCAAGTGCAATGATTATTAGCACTTCTCCAAGTGTTTCCCAGCCTCCCTTGCAGCTAGGTGGAAGTCAAGGTTGGTCAATGCAAAATACAGTGGGGGCTTCTGGGGAGTGTTTGCTGTTGTACTAAAACAAAGCACAATGATATGGATGCAACAGCCATGCTGTGGTGAGGAAGAATTTAGCAAAAATGTGAATATGAATACACTCAAGGTGAAAGAGCAGCAATCCAGAATCCTCTGAGTCCTCATGCTTAAATGTGGCACAGCTAACCCAGTGTTATCAGCTGCTTGCCTGTGGTGTGTTTTGTTTTGCTTTGTTTAGTTTACAAGACAATTAAACCCACATTTTTCAGAACACTCTGGTAGTGACCTCAACCAAGCACATTGGTATGTGATATGGGGAGACATAATGAACAAGTTGTCAAAGACACACATAGATATTGACACTAGTATGTCATGATTAGAAAAACTAAAACTAGAATTCATGAAGTATTGGTAAAGATATATAGGAATTGGAACCTTTGTATACTATTAGTGAGATTATAAAATGATGCAGTAATATGGTGGTCTAGGAAATAATTAAACCTAATTAATATATGATCCAATAATTTGACTTCTAAGTGGATCCAAAGGAACCAAAAGCAGGGCCTCAGACATTTATACGTTCATATTCATGGCAACATTCTTCACAATAACTTAAAAGTAGCAGCAATTAAAGTGTTCATTCAACAAAAAAAATTGATAAATGTAAAGTGGTCTCTAGAGACAAAAGAATATTATTTTTTAAAAGGAAAAAAACTCTGTGCTATGCTACAGCACAGATGAACCTTGAAATATGATGCTAAGTGAAATAAGCCAATCATAAAAAGACAAATCCTGTATGATTTCATTTACATCTGATACTTTCTGGAGACAGAAAGTAGGAACTTGAGAACCAGATGTAGTGGGCATATATGTAACTCCAGAACTTTGGGAGCCTGAAGAAGGAAGATTACAAATATGAATCCAGCTTGTGCAACTGAGCAATTTAGTGACACCCTGCCTGACAATTTAAAATAGGCTGGGGATGTAACTCAGTGCAGTGCCCCTAGGTTCAACCTTTAGTAGTGGGGAAAAAGGGATAACAAAGAAGAAAGATCTTGACCTGGGTGTGACGGTGCACTCCTGTTGTCCCAGCAATTTAGGAGGCTGAGAGGAGAGGGTCACTGAGCACACAGGTTTGAGACCAGCCTAGGCAACACAGTCAGACCTGTCTCAAAAAATGAGTAGGAATTCAAAACCTGAGGTGCAAGCAAGAAACTAACAATCCCGGTGACAATTGACAGCAGTTCAGGACTGGCAGTGGATATGGATGAATGTGGATGGACTATGGAAACAGAGAGATGAGACAAAAAGGAGTTACAATCCGAGTGAACATGCCATATAAGGGAAAAGTGAAGATCGGAGGTGACCATTTAAGGACCCGGCTCTGGTCACCATGTAGATGAGAAGGCTATTTCCGGGGAAGAAACATGAAGTAGGAAGACACGGGTCTTCTTGCTATTTCTGTTTGGGTGCTGCCACATGGGACACACAGTGCATCTCAGAATTATTTTCTGAATACCTGATTATTCAGCTATCCTTGAGTTTCTAGCACTGTGGGTTTCTGTGTTTTTGGTTTGTTTCTGATTGTTGTTGGTGGTGGTGGTATTGATGTTGATGGTGGTGGTGCTGGTGGTGGTGGTGGTGGTGGTGGTGGTGGCGGTGGGGTGTGTGTGTATGTGTGTAAGTCATATCCACATCTAAATCTGTGTGAAAAATTTCAGCCCTGAACTTGAGCCTTCTAAGAAACCATCTCTCCCAGGTCAACCAATAAGATACCAGGCATCTATTATGTTAAGAAGATCCAAGAGAAACTGAAGACTCCAAAGAAAGAACACTTCTCTGAATACACTTGCAGAAACACAGGAGGTTGATGGAGCCAGACTTTCAGTGGGAGCATTCTTGCATCTCCATGTCCCACCCCACTTAATCCCATCTGTCTGACCCCGTACTACCTTTCAAGAAGGACAAGTCTCGCTCTGGTTCAGGCTTATGTTTGACCAGTTTTCCCTCTTGGAATTTGCTTCCAAAGTGGGTGACAGGTACGTAGGCACCAAGTGTAGGATAACCAGCATGGTAAGGGGTAAATTCAAACCAGGCATCTGGGGAGGCAATACAAAGAGTGAGTTGGAAGCACAAATCAAGCAAAGCAGTAAGTTTTGACGGAAGATCTATGGCCAGGTGTGCTGGTGCATCCCTGTAATCCCAGCACTCAGGAGGCTGGGGCAGGAAGATCACCATGAATTTGAAGGTAGCCTGGACTGCATAAGTGAGTTCAAGGCCAGCCTGTACTACATAGAAAGACCTTATCTCAGAAGAAAATAAAAAGGATCTATGAAATGAGAAATGACAACCAAAACACTGGCACACTAGAAACAGACTGTGTTCTCAGAAACAACTGGGGGACTTCATCCCAGATCTTTCAGAATTATTATTCAGTACAAGCAGTACTATTTCCAAAACTTTCTGTTTCCAGTATTTCTCCAAACTTGATCCCTCATTCTGTCTTCCTCCTTCATCTCACTGTAGATGCAACTTCACAGGGTGTGGAGTGCAGAACAGTCCAGACACAAAACAGCACAGAGAGCCCTCTGTGGGTGCAGGGAAGTCACAGGAAGATTTCAAGGAAGGAAGGTCAATGGGGAATTAATTACAAGAATCTTCCAAGCTGGGTGTGATGACTCTTGCCTATAATCCCAGCACTCTGGGAGACTGAGGTAGAAGGATTACAAATTCAAATCCAGGCTGGGGGACCTAAAGAGACCTTGTCTCAAAAAAGAAAAAGAGCTGGGGAGTGCCTCAGAGCAAAGGCCCTGAGTTCAATTTTTAGGCTTGTGGACATGCATGATACAGAGAGATAGAGATAGAAAGATAGAGATGATATATATATATGTGTGTGTGTGTGTGTGTGTGTGTGTGTGTGTGTGTGTGTGTGTGTATTGGAAGAGACTAGGTATTGGAGATGGAGAGAGAGAGAGAGAGAGAGAGAGAGAGAGAGAGAGAGAGAAGAAAAAGAGGAGAGAGAGAGAGAATCTTCCAAAGAGACTATAATACCCACTCTGGGATGAACCTGGCTCATACGATCACAGATTACAATGAAGAAAAGTGACTTAGAGGTCTTGGGTAGGAGGACAGGATGGGGCTGGTTATGGGAAGAAGTATTTCACCTCTATGCACTCCAGTGGAGAAAACAGCACCAGGGTCCACGTGGGAATGAAGCATTCATCCCAACGACTTCTGAGCCTTAAAATACTAGAACACGTCCAAGCATTTAGACCCTTGCCTCAGAGTGAGAAATCAGGGCTTGCTGTTGAACCAAGAAGTGTATTGTATGCTTAGGAAAATGGGTCAGGATGCTTAATCTCAGGAGAGAGACTGGGGATCAAAGGACAAATTGGTGTGTCAAGACATGAACACAGAAGGAAGACTACTAAAAATGACAAAGGGGTCAGTGAATGACAGGGAGGATATGACGCAAGACTATTGTGTGCACATATAAAAATTCCACAGTGAAACCCATTATGCCTGTATAATTAAGATACACCAATTTAAAAAGGAAAATTGGAATATGCTATAATAAAGTTGCCAGTACAATAAAAAAGGGGGGATGTCTGGAAAGCCACTAACATTTAAGTGGTCATTAGAACCTTGGAGGAAGAAGCGGCATAAAAACAGAAACACTGCTCCCTGCCCCCATGCCTGGGTCCCTGAAACATCCTTCATTACAATTTTCTTGGTCCACACAAAAAGTGTGTGGCATTGCTCACCTGCTGGGATGTCCCTTTGTCCTTCCAAGGACAGAGCACCCTGTCCTGGCAACTTTCTTCTAGGACCTTGCTGGAGACCTCACAGGGACAGAGAAGGTCAGGGCAACAGCCCCACATTTCACTCACAGCCTTTCACTTCCTGCCTGCCAGCCCCACCCTCCAAATGTTTGCTTACTCTGCACTTCTTCCTTCTTCTTGCTGTAGTACAGGTCACCATCAATGGCTGCAAATATTGGGTAGGGGAATGCCCCTTCTTCCACATGCTTCACCATATTGGATAAGCAAGAGTTCTGCAGCTTTGGAGAGAAAGTGCAATGAATGGTTTTTAAAACAAGTGTCTTGTATGTCCCTTTCCTCCATCCCCTGGGAAGCAGCAACTGAGTCTTTACTTTTGTCTGCCACCTATACCTCAGCTGTGGCTAAAAGTGCAGGCTCTGGAGCTTGTCTGCCCTGCTTGGGCTCCCATATCTACCATGTACTCACTGGGTGATCACCGACAATTTCTCTCATCTCTTCCTTCCTCAGCTCCTCCCTCTGGATAACATGGAATATTCCATGATACTGTCACTCATGACCTGTGACCTACACTCAGGATTACTTGCTCAGAGCTTTGGGTTTTGACCATTTTACAACACCGAAAGCAAGGCTGTAGCAAGGCATCAAAGTCTTGTTGCTCCCTCCAAATCTGCCTTGGAAACCCATGTCTCCTGGTGTAAAAGGAAAGTTTCTTTCTAGGTATTGGAAATACATACTTTGATGGAGAAACTGTAACTTGAAATCCTTTAGAATATTAAATAGCACAGCAGAAGAAGTGCAACTGGGTGGAAGGAGGGATTTACTCAAAAAATTAACCCCCAGTGAGTCCTCCAAATGTTTCCCATGTTGCATAAATCTGTGTGAACAAGAGCCACTAACAGAAGATGAACACAAGGCTTATGTCTGCAACTTCTAAATGCCACACTGGATTAAGAATATTCTTCCTGTGGGGGACCTGCCAGTTAGCTCAACTGTTTAAGTGCCTGTTCATGCAAATGCAGTCAGGTGCAGAATACCTCGGCTCTATTTCCACCTCCACCTGCATTACCATACCTCCCCTTAAGGCAGCCTGAGCCAGCCAAAAAAAAAAAAAAAAAAAAAAAAAAAAATCATAAAAAAGCTTTGTTTCCATTTAAAAATAAATAAAAATAATATTCTTCCTGCTAACATATCTCTCAAAGTACAATATCATGCTGCTAACCATAGGGACTATGTTGTCAAGCAGGTCTCTAGAACTTATTCATTTATTGTGCATAGCTGAAAATTTATATATTAAGCGAAATAAGCACACACAGAATTTAAAGGGATAGAACTCAGGTTAAGTGCTCTTCATTGGCCAAGCAATGGCTGTGACTCATCCACATGGTTGACACTGACAAAGGATCTACAATCTGAGGTACAGGATCTCATGATAAATCCTGAGGGGATTTCACTGACCTTCTCAGACCCAAAAGCTACAACTCTTGTTGCATAGGTCTTGCTTTACCTTGGTCTTAACCATCCAGCAGAAAAGTATAAAAACAAAGTATAAGAAGTAAAGCCATGGTGTTATGTTGCTGTAGGGGACTCAGGTCAACAATTACTGACATTGCCAGTGAAGCGGAAGGCCCAATACTATTATGGACTACTGGACTCGTTTAGGATATTTTGCTGAGTTAACACACTTATAATATTCAAATAACGGAACTAAACAAAAAAGGTGATACAGATGAATGTCCATTTTGTATCTGTGTATTCAAAATGGTTGGGATAGATATATAGTTACATTCTCTTAATGAATAGAGGGATTTGTTTTAATAGTGTTTGTAAATAGGTTATCATGTCCCCATCTTGGACAGCAATTAACCACTAGGAAGAATGTATGCAATGTGTTAATTATTGAAACTGTCCTACCAATTTGGTTTGAAACTGTCTCATTGCTATTTGTTTCTCAATAAAATTATGGAAAAAATTTTTTTAAAAAAATCAGAAAAAAAAGTGCTCTTACCACCCATGTATGCATGCATGCATGTGCACGTGCACACACACACACACACACACACACACACACACACAAACATACCCCTTCAAATATAGGGGAGGGGAAGAGAGAGAGAGAGGCAATTGCACCTCCATGTTCATATTACCCACAGATACCTGGTCTACACTGTCATTTCTACTTTATCTTTTTTTTTTTTTTTCTGTACGAGGGATTGAACTCAGGACCTCATGCTTTCCAGGCAAGTGCTTAAGCCACTGAGCTATCTTCCTAACCCTTTTGTTGTTGTTTGGTTGGTTGGTTGGTTGGTTGGTTGGGTTTTTTTTGGTGGAACTGGGGATTGAACTCAGACCCTTGTGCTTGCCAGGGAAGCACTTATTCCACTGAGCCATATCCCCGGCCCCCTACACTGTCATTTCTAAACACCACCTGTTCCCCTTGGCCATATAGTCTGGTAGAAATCAGTCATTTCACTTTCCTTCTCTTCCCTTGTCCCCATCTCATAGTCTTCTAAGAGCCTATGCTTTTATTTCTATGAGTAGAACAACTGCTCACCCTAACCCTCCCCTGTGACAGCCACAGCCTGTACCAAGGTCACCTGATAGCCATACCTGCTTGGACCTGCGTAGCCCCTGCCCTAACCTGACCAGGTGATGCCTTCAGGCAGTTTGGGATTGGATCCTGGATCCGTTGGGCAGAGGCTCTGCGGGTGAACATAAGGATGCTCTAAGGCTGGGGAAAGCATTTTCCCCTAAGCACATGAAGAAGCAAAAGAATTCAGTCTGCCCAAAGTAAGAATAATGAAATGAAAGTGCAGAGAGGAGCATGGTGGTCCATTGCTGTGATCCCAGCCTTTGCTAGGGTAGAAGGACTGAGAGTTTGAGACAAGCTTGGATTGCATAACAAGACTCTGTCTCAAAAAAGAAAAGAGAAAGGAAGAGGAGAAAACTAAAAAGAAAAAGGAAGACAAGGGGGAAAAAAACTAGACACAGTGACACACATCCCTGAAATCTCAGCAGTAGAAGGCTGAGGTAAGAGGATCACTGCAAGTTTGAGGTCAACCTGGTGAGTGTAAGGCCAGCCTGAGCTAGTGATACCCTGTATCAATAAAGAAAAGAAAACCTTAAAAGACTTCATAACGGAGATGTTAGTGCAGAACTCTGGTAACTTCCAACCTAGAATCCCAGAGCTCAGCAGGGGGTGACTTACTTCCCTGGTTTGCTTGGAGACAACTATGTAGGCCCAAAAGTCCGTCAGAGAGTAATTCTCCAACTTTGCTGCCTCAGTGGTTTTCTTTATGCTGGAATCCAAGTCCCACTCCTTCTGGTCAAATCGATGCTTCAGCTCATCCTCAATGCCTTTTATGTTCCCATCTTCAGTGTAGAAGGAAGACAGTGCCCTGTGGGAAGAAGACAGGGATGAGCAGAGGATTGGAACTGCAGATAAGAGAGGCTGGAGGGCTGGGAGTGGGCCAGGCCATCTCTAACCCAAATGCCTCCCTCTAGGAGTAGGTAACAACAGGGAAAATGGACAACAAATTTACTTAAAGCAAATAAGACCACACAAGATAAAACCCCAGGGAGGCATCCAATATCCTCTGGGGCAATTCTTCCATTTTACAGGCAAGAAATGAGAATGAAATGGAAAAAATGACTCCTGAGAGCCAAATAACTTTTTTTTAGACTAATATGTATGGATAGGGTCATGTGGGATTGCTACATACAGTCTACAGATTTTCAGTTATAAACTTACATCATATTCAAAACCAACCAAAACAGGAAGGATAAGATTATTCTTAACCTACAGTGGGAGCCATTGAGGCCCAGCGAGGGTAAGTAACTTCCCCAAGACCATACAGGGAATAGTAAGATGAATTGAACTTGTTTCTAGGTAATTTGCCATCACACTGTATTTACTGAGGAGTCTTGGCACAAAAAAAAATTGAGAACAAGTCTTGGTAGAGAGGAATTTTCAGAGGAACACCTTGCTTGCTAGCTCCTAGTAAAGAGATTTGATAGTTGTTCACTCACTAAATATCTGAACTCATATTTAAATATTGATATTCCATTGTGTTACTGGGAAACTTTGAAGTGCATTTGGAACAAGTTAAACATGAAACATTCCGCACCCCAATACTGTGTGGATTGAACACACAGTGGAAGGTCCTTTACATTAAGCTATATCCCCAAATCTTTTAATTTTTTTATGGTGAGACTGGCCCTCCCTAAGCGGCCCAGGCTGGGCTCAAACTTGTGGTCCTTCCACTTCAGTGTACGTCAGTGTCCCAGAAAGCTGGGAT
This sequence comes from Octodon degus, assembly GCF_000260255.1. NCBI lineage: Eukaryota > Metazoa > Chordata > Mammalia > Rodentia > Octodontidae > Octodon > Octodon degus. The sequence goes on along the minus strand of NW_004524968.1, from coordinate 464,426 downwards.
TATAGGCATGTGCTGCCACACCCAATGACAAGCACACATTCACCATCCAAGGAGAATTTGGCATCCAAATGGGAATGTACTAAGAGTGTACAGTTTGACAACAAGAATGACAAACATCTCATTAATCATTTCTGGATTACTTTTGTGCCAAATGTTCAGATATATTGGGTTGAAAAGAAAACATACCACAATGATTCATGTCACACTTTCTTTTTACTTTTTCACTGAGGCTACTAGAAAAAATCAAATCGACTAAGGTGATTCACGTTATATCTCTATTGGACAGCCCTGATCTGGATGCTTCACGTGTGCTGCACTGTTTCAGGCAGTAGCCTTGTGAGGCCAGTACTGTTACCTCTTTGACGGCTAAGGAGACTGGGGGTCCAGGACTGGGAACAAGCCATTGGAATACAAGCTTACCTAACCACAGGCTGCAGTAGGGTGACCTCCAGGGAGCAATAAGGAGAGAAGTCCTGTGCTTCAGGGTTTAACAGCACCCCTCAAGTTGGGAACAGGGTAGGCCTTCTAACCCTCAAGCCCCATCACCTAGCACATTAACCTCTGGGGATACACAGGAGTGTTAGGTGTGACCCCTCAGGACCCACCTCACCACCAAGCTCTCAGCTCTGCTGTTTATACCTTTGTTCCCACTAATCTCACTCTCCATATCCAGCTCAAAACCCAATGCAGCCTTTTCTCCTGAGCTAAAAAGTGCCAAGATTAACTAGGAGTGTGTGACCCAGGCTTGGAAGCAGGTGCCCAGGCAGGAGTGCTCCCTCCCTGTCATGCGTGGCCTGGCCCAGGAGAAAGCCCTGCACAGTTTAATGTGATTCTGTGCACAAAACCTGCAAAGTCACAGGAAGTCACAGCCTATGCACCTAAAGTGTAAAACTGTACCTGAACGAGTAAAAGTCCTTTGATGTCATATTTGTCTCAGGCCTTTTTGTGATACAAAACAGACATTTGGTGTTTGTCCTGGGTTCCTGGCAGAGAATGTCTAAAACCTTGGAATTCCTGAGGATTGGGGTGTGGGTGCACCTTTTCTTCTGAGATGGCTCTTGGGGATAGAGGGACCTTGAATGACTTTGGGATAGGTTTGAGACACTAGAAAGGTCAAATCTCAGCTGGAAGCTTGATACTTTCGGCCCCTCCAACTTCTGGCGGCCAGTGGTTTAGGCTTCCACATATAGGTAATGAAGCCTACAGAGAGCGCCCTCAGCAACAGGCTCAGACAATGCCTGTGTTGGGAGCTCCCAGGGATGCAGGAAGGGTTGTGCCCCTGGAGAAGGGTGGGAGCCACACGTGCCTTCCCATACCTTGCTCTGCCACCTCTTCCATTTGCCCCTGTATTGCTCCCTTTAATAAAACAGAGAACATAATAAGAGTGTGCTTCTAAGTTTTGCAAGCTATTCTAGGCAATTATCAAAACTAGGAAGAAGTTTTGGGAATCCCCAGTTTATATTCCATCTGTCAGAAGTTCTGGGGGCCAGGAGCTTGCCTCTGGTATCTGAGTACAAGTAGTCTTGGGGGGCCAGATGCTCACCCAAGGTGGACAGTGTCAGGATGAAGTTAAACTGCAGGACACTCTGTGGTGTCAGAGTGGAAGAAGTTATGTCAGAAAAGACAGTTGATCCAGGTGCACAACTGTAATCCTGGCACTTTGGGAAGCCAACATAGAACAGTCACAAGTTCAAGTCCTACATGAGCAACTTAGCAAAATCCTGTCTCAAAATAAAAAGGAAATGCTAGAGACGTAAGTCAGTGTCAGTTCAAGTCCCAGCAGTGGCAGGAAAAAAAGAAAAAGACAGCAGAGTGCTGGTTACCAGAACACAGGGCGGTAGAAAAGTGGGAAGATAGGGTAGGTGGAGAAGTTCACTAACAAAGTTCATCTGCAAAGGCACAGTCACATAGAAAGAGTAATTTCAGGGGTTCTACCAATACATGATGAGTATAGTTTGTAGTGCTGTACCACACTGTTGAAAATTAGGAGAGAAGATTTTGAATGTTTTTGTCACAAAGAAATGATAAAGGTTTGAGGTTGGCCAGATAGCTCAGCTGATTAAAGTGCCTGCTTAGACAGACTCAGGGACGAGAGTTCGATCCCCTCTGGCATGCCGTACCAGCCCCAGCCCCGGGGTGCGCTGAGACAGTGATTGAGACTGGGCGTGGTGGTGTGTGCTTGTAATCCCAGCACTTGGGAGGCTGAAAACAGGAGAATCACTATGAGTCTGATCTGTGTAGTGAGACCTATAGACCCTGTACTAAATACATTTAAAATAAATAAATAAAATTAAAAAAGAAATGATAAAGGTTTGAGATGCTGAAGAACATGTGTCTGGAGTGCCCCATACACAACATATACATGTGATGAGACACCACACGGATGTACAATTATCTTTTAATTGAAAAATAAAAGCCAAGCACATGGTGCACACATTTAACCCCAGTATTCTAGGAGACTGAGGAAGGATCTAAACTTTGAGTCCAGTCTACACAACTGAATAATTTAAGAAGACCTTCTCTCAAAATAAAAAGTAGAAGGGCCAGGGAGATGGCTCAGTAGAGTAAGCGCTTCCCTGGCAAGTGCAAGGACCTGAGTTCAATCCCTAGTTCTGCCAAAAAA